>NC_041395.2:590008-890008 GCF_900747795.2 Erpetoichthys calabaricus | reverse complement strand
GTGCATGATGAGGTTCAACAGGATTCATTTTAGGGGGACGTATTGTTTTAGTTCTAATATACATTATATTGTATTTAATAATAATAATAATAATAATAATAATAATACATTTTATTTGAAGCGCCTTTCAAAAAACTCAAGGTCACTGTACAATCAGGTTAAAAAATAAACATTCAATAACTAGACAATTTAAAATCCAAATAAAACATCAGATAAAACAGCAATAACAGTTACAATGAATAAGCAATTTTGAACAGATAAGTTTTAAGATTAGCCTGAAATTGGTGAAGGGTAGTCATATTCTTAAGATAAGCAGGTAATGAGTTCCATAAGGAAGGTGCCGATCTGCTAAATGCGCGATATCCCATCGTAACAAGACGTGCTGGTGGATTATTTAAGTTAATGGAAAAAGAGGATCTGAGCATACGAGAGGGTTTAGTGACTTGTAGGAGCTGTGAGAGATATGTGGGGGCAAGATTATGAATGGCCTTATATGTAAGGACTAAAATTTTGTAGTTGACCCTAAACTTTATTGGCAGCCAATGAAGCTGCTGAATAACGGGTGTAATGTGATCAGAATAGGGTGTTTTAGTAATTATACGAGCAGCCGAATTTTGAACAAGTTGAAATTTATGTAATAACTTTTGAGGCAGACCAAAGAGAAGTGAATTGCAATAGTCCAGGCGGGAGGTGACCAAACTGTTGACTAAAATGGCAGTAGAGTGATTTGACAAAAATGGACGCAAGCGATTAATGTTTCGCAGGTGAAAGTAAGCTGCTCGAGTAACAGAACTGATGTGAGACTGGAAAGATAACGTGCTGTCCAGAATTACACCAAGGCTTTTTATCTGATCAGTACAGGTAACAGAAGTATTGTCTATTACTACTGAGATCTTTGATGCCTTCGCTATTGCAGATTTCGTGCCCATAAGAAGCACCTCAGTTTTATTAGAGTTCAACTGCAAGAAGTTGGAAGATAACCAAGACTTGATCTCAGCAAGGCAATCAGTAAGTGAGGATGGTGGAAGCGATGCAGATGGTGAAGTGGAAATATATAACTGGGTGTCATCTGCATAACAATGAAAGTTTATCTTCCATTTACGAAAAATTTAAAAGTGTGACAAAGCCCTCACAAGTTTCACTACCAGTTGAACTGAAACAAATCAGCACTAAGGACTGCTTTTTATTTTTATTCCAAGTGAAGCGTAATCAAAACTTTCAAAAAAAAGCAGGGGGCACTCTTTCTCCCACGGATGTGTTTCTTGATGCAAAACAGACTACAGCCAATATAAAGCCAAATCCCTTTTGTTCCCATGGCGGAAATAATTACAAGAGAGAGAAAAATCGTACAAAAACCAGAGATATATGTATTTATCTTGCTTTACAAGATAACATTAATTCCCAGAATACAATGCATAATCCTGTATACAAACATATTCAAGACAGAGAGAAGACAAGGGACATCACAGCCAAATGGGAGAATGCTGACAATCAGAGAACAACAACAACATATATTTCTACAGCACGTTTTCATACAAATGCTGTTGCTCAAAGTACTTTACAAGATGAAGAAAGAAAAAAAAATTAAAATTAGGCAATACTAATTAACAAAGAATAAAGTAAGGTCCGATGGCCAAGGAGGACAGAAAAAAACAAAAAAAACCTCCAGAAGGCTGGAGAAAAAAAAATCTGCAGGGGTACCGAGGCCACGAGACCACCCAGCCAGCCCTGACTGGGCATTCTACCTAATATCAGTGATCTTAATCAGTCCTCATGGTTTTCAGGCTTCACATGAAAGAATTAGATGATGCTGGTCATGTGGACCTCTGGCCTTCAGTCCATCAATGTTGGAACTTCATGGTGCTTTGATCAGGTGGTGGTGGCGCAGATCACAACCATAGAAAACCAGAAAAAGAATAGCAGAGAAAGTAGGGGTTAGTATGTATTTTGGAGCCGTGAAAAAAAAAGATAATTCAATGCATATCCCAGCGTTTCTCAACTGTTAAGTATTTGCGACCCGAGTTTTCATAACAGTTTTAATCGCGCCCCCTAACGTTTTTTTGAAAGGAGCCCACTAATACCAATTTGTTCTTTTTTAATTAATGATATATCATAGATGCATATTTTATTATACCTACTTAACTTTTATCGACATTTATCTAACTCTAGATTTATTTTTCTAGTATCAGAATAGTTTAAGTTAATTTGTTTTGGTATGAATAGATGGATTTTTCATATTTTTGATTCTTGTTTTATTTTTTTCACATCTTTGTATCCCCCTTTTTGTTACTTCGCGCACCCCTAGGGGGGCCCACCCAACAGTTTGTGAACCACTGGCATATACAGAATATCAGGGTTACACTAAAATGAAGCTATGAGAAAGCCATGTTAAAATAATGAGTTTTTAGCAGTTTTATAAAGTGCTCCACCGTATTAGCCTGGCAAATTTCTATCAGTAAGCTATTCCAGTTTTTAGGTGCATAACAGCAGAAGGCCGCCACAGCACTTCTTTTAAGTTTAGCTCTTGGAATAATAAGCAGACCCTTATTTGAAGATCTAAGGTTACGATTTGGAGTGTAAGAAATACAGAATGGAGCAGATTATTTAAGGCTTTGTAAACCATAAGCAGAATTTTAAAATCAATTCTAAATGGAACAGGTATCCAATGTAGTGACATCAGCACTGGTGTGATGTGTTCAGATTTTCTTTTCCTAGTTAGGATTCTAGCAGCTCCTTTCTACACTCGTTGTAACTGATTGATGTCTTTTTTGGGTAATCCTGAGAGGAGTGCATTACAGTAATCTAGTTGACTAAAAACAAAAGCGTGAAGTCATTTTTCAGCATCTTGCAATGTTATAAGAGGTCTAACTTTTGTTATATTTCTTAAGTGAAAAACTGTTGTCCTGGTAATCTGATTAATATGTGATTTAAAATTTAGGTCAGATTCAATAATAACCCCTAAATTGTTTACCTCTGTCTTAACTTTCAAACCTAATGGATCAAATTTATTTCTAATACCATCATTATATCCATTTTGGCCAATCACTAAAATTTCGGATTTCTCCTTATTTATTTAGATGTTCCATCCATCAGGGAATCTCGACAGCATAGTGAGGATGCTTCTCATTTCCTGCTGGATCCTTGTCATTACAACCACTCATATATTTACTTATTCATAGAATTCATATCAGATATAGGCAAGTACTGAATGGCTGTGTGCCAAAATAACATCTTCAGCTGTTCTCATCATTTATGACTTCTGCATACCGTGGCTCAGTTTTGGTCTAGCAAACATCAGCACTTTTGAAATAACCTGCTTGTGTGTCCTTCACATGTCTTCTGTCCATCTCTCTGGCAGTCTCTCTCTCACCTTAATTGCAAATCTTTGAACTAAATTTCACAGATTATATTGGCACAAAATAACCCTCTTGCTACACGTGACCATATTAATACTAGTACTTCTGGTTACATCCTAACCATGACAATCGCGGTCAAGTGACTTATAATTTGACTTGCTTAAGTAAAGGGGTAAAAGTTAAAATAAATAAAAGTAATTTCCAAACTAATTGCAAACAATAAAAACTATGAAACATTGGTCATTATGACAGAATGACAGTGAAAAAGAGGCAAGGAGCAGAAAAAAGTAAATGAAAAAGTGGTCAGATGTATGTAGTGGAGTGACAGTTGTGTTTGTGGGTATGCAGTTCCATGACAAAAAGAGATCCAGAGGTTCACCAGCTTTGTGAGTTGGTGGGATGCAGAGCAGTGCCAGACTAAAATAGGAACAAAGAAAAAGAATAAGGACTGTCCAGATGGATAAATTCAGGTCCTAGAGGATTAGGAAGGAACTGCCATTATCAGGGATGGAAAAGAGCAGCACAGCATGTTCAGCTTGTCAAGGAAGTTCATTAGCTGACCCGGAGGGCAATAATGAACAACAGTGTTGATGTTAATAATGTAGGAGACGGTTATCACATGGTATTTAAAGTGCTTTAGATGAATGCAGTACCCAGTGGTTAATCTCCAGGTCTTGGAGACTAGCATACTTGTTTCTTCAGCTCTTCCAGTGGAACGACAAATATGAGAGCACTGGAATCCATACATGTCCTGGGTATGACGTTAAACTACATCCGGCCCTGCAAGCGGTCCTCCAACTTGCAGGGAAATCATGGGGGTTGGTGGCAGGATTGACACTCCAGCCACCTTAAAAAAACTTCACAAAGCTCCGAGACGACAGAAAGGACTCTTTTTTGCTCTCCGCGGGAGTAGCTCTGCTGTAGCCGCCCATAGGAAGGCTGCTCGCATCGTGAAGGGGATAGGGGAAAGCCCTCGGGAGCCCCATCACCGTAAGAGTCGAAACCGTTGGAGAGCCAACAGGGTCAGGCCTGTTGGGGATTAGAACTGGTGTGGTTCTGAGGCGTCGCCTGCTGCACGGCAGCACTCGGGTCCCAGTTTGAGGCGGCCCATACGTCTTGTCTCTCTGGCAAGATGATCATCTTCCTCTGCTGTCAGAGGAGCTGCGTAAACTTCGCATTTCAGTGGCGGCACTCTCTGAGGTGCACAGACCAGGGACTGGCCAGATCTCTGTAGGTGGATATACCTTTTACTTGTCTGGTCGCTCTGATGGCTGTCATACTTGGGGAGTAGCTGTTGCTGTAGCGGATTGGCTTCTTCCGATGGTGTCCGATGTCACTCCTTTCAACGAGTGTATTATGGGACTCAGATTACGGCATTCCCTGGGTGTCTTGTCTGTTGTCTCAGTGTATGCTCCGACTGTGGTGAGTGATGTCTTGGTGAGGAAGACATTTTATTTGCAGCTCCGCTCAGTGGTTGATGGGTGCCTACGAGGTGACACTCCTCTGGTCATGGGCGACTTCAATGCAGCCACTGGCACTGACAGGGTTGGCTATGAGGATTGTCTCTGTCCCCATGGGTCTGGTGATCGTGGTGAAAGTGGCTCCGTGTTCCTTGACTTTGCAAAAGGTCAGGGGCTGCGAATCGCTGGCTCCTGGTTCCAGCACCCTGAACTGCATTGTTGGACTTGGTACTCCAATACTGGTGGTGCGGTGAAGGAGATCGATCACATCCTCGTGGGCAGACACTGGAGGCTCTTGCAAAACTGCAAGGTCTACAGAAGTGCCCAGTTTGTGAATTCTGACCACAGACTTGTTGTTGCTACTCTTAGGATCCAGCTTAGGTCCAGTAGGTTACCACCTACTTGAAAATGAGCCTGGACTTGACCAGTCTCCAAGACCAGGCTGTCTCTAATGTGTTTGCATGCAGTTTGTGTGAGGAACTTTCAGATTTGGGTACAACTGCTGATCCTAATGTGATGTGGGAGACAAAACCCTGAAGGTTGCTGAGGGTTGTGTTGGTGTTACTGGTGTTCCCAGAAGGAGGTGTTTCATCTCGCAGGGTACCCTGGATATCATCGAGAGGAGTGGCAGCACATGGTTCAATGGCAACTCTGGTCTGTACCGGGAACTGAGAAGGACGGCTGCGAGGGCTCTGAGGGCAGATAAAGAGGCGTTTGATAGAGGAATCTGTGAGCAAGTGACACACCATTTGTGGTCTAGCGACCCACGTCCTGTTTACAGAGGAATCAAAGCATTACGCACATCTGTATCTGTTCCTTGGAGAGTAGCAGTCAGGGCAGCTGATGGAACGGTCCTCACGGATGACACTGCTGTTGTAACCCACTGGGCTGGCTACTTTGAGCAGTTGTTCAAAGCTGATCCTCCAGCTAGGACGTTGGATATCTCTGGGTTCACAGTTCTTCACACTGATCCTCCAATTAGCTGTGAACCCCCCAGTCTTACTGAGATTGCACAGGTGGTGAACCAGCTGAGGTGGGGGAAAAGGCTGCAGGGATCTGAGCTATCCGGGGTGAACTTCTCCAGGCTGGTGGTACTTAAAAGCTTCTGATAGAAGCCAATTCCTAACAGCCATGCTTCAGACCAATGGGGCAAAGACAATCTTAACACCTGCCATCCCCCAAAACCATATGTTAAGGTGCAGTTTGACTTCTTTGCGGGGGTTGAAAGACTTTAGCAGAGAAACACTCACCAAACTGATTTAAGGCACATCCTCCCATCTCTGTCGTAAAATTCAAATAACCCATTCCTAAAGGGGGAAACACTCACTAATATAACACTAAATTACATTGCTTTGCCTAAATTACAAATAAAGACATACAAAATATTTATCAAGTTATATGTAAAATCTTACATCACAACAGCCTCTGACCCAGCATGGAGTCTGGATGGATGGAATGAAAGAGTCAGAAAGAGACTTTGAGTTTCTCTGAATTTACTTGGGCCAATGGGATATGGTAGTGTAGGGCTGACTATCCTGCCATGTTCAGGAGTCATGCCCTTTGACCTGTTTAGCCATGATTTATGTCCCTGTGACATCTACCAGCTGTTCACTGTAGCCCTTGGTTAGGTCAAACTTGATTTGTTGTCTTTGCATGTTTACAGTTTGCACATAAAGGCCCTTAGTTGTCAGTTTATTCTGGTTCTGATCTGGCTTTGTCAAGTCAAGAATGATCTTGAGTATTTGAGTAGAACAGGATTTTGTAAGATCTTATCTATAATAATTCTAACCTTGTATGTGTAAGTACAGCAGGTTTTTTACATGATTTCTAAGTGTTTTTTATAAGAAAAGTTTCTACATTTTTTATCATAAGAAAGTAAATCCCACCATCCTCATGTCAAGTGTCAACAGAACTTCAGACACACCAACATGTTGGTTGCTTAATACTTTTCTAATAAACTGTGACTGTGAGATTACATTTCCAGTAATCCAGACTGCTGCTCTTTCTTAATCAGTCCTCTGAAATTACAATGTGAGGTGTTCCACCTTGGTTATCCTGACCTAGAATAATAAAAATAATTCATTACATTTATATAGCGCGTTTCTCAGTACTCAAAGCACTATCCACACAGGGAGGAACCGGGAAGCGAACCCACAATCTTCCATAGTCTCCTTACTGCAAAGCAGCAGCACTACCACTGCACCACCTGTGAGGACCATAAAAGAAGTCCATAAGTGAGTTGTAACAAGAGCAGGACACCAAGCTCAGTGTAACTCCATCCGATTGGGTCTAAATGTTCACTTCTACTTTGAGCCACAAAGCTATCAGACTCCTGGTCACCATGGTCTGTCCTCTCTAAAGTCCTGTTGAAATTTCTTTTTAATGTACAGTATGTCTTTATCATTTCTCATTTGAGTTGGTCTTAGTTTTAATTTTTCTGAATGTTTTTTATTTTGCATTTTTTTCTTACAGTTTTTCTACAGGATTTAATGAGAAATCATTCATAACCATGATGGAGTTGTGTCAAAAGTATGATGAAGTCACAGGAGACAGCAGTCTATATAAGTTTGTACAACTCTTTGGACCCTTGCCAAATACAGTGGACTTCAAAGACTCATCTTGGATTAATCAGATGGACTTCAGTTTTTTACAGAAGTATCTAAATGAAGATGTAACACAGTGGTACAAGTACAAGGATAATTTATCAGCCCTGGATCAGTTAATCATCTGCACCCTCATCAACATTTCAAAGTAAGTTAAACCAAGTGCTGACAGTGTGACAGAAACGGTTTGAGCTGTAACTGTTCTGTAATAAGACTGATCATTAAAGACTGCCCACCCAATGAGGGGGATTTGGGGTAGAAGGGGCATCAAGATGTCACAACAAGACTGAAAGCAGTGGTCACTAATTAACTGACAGCCCCTGGAAGAGCCAGAGGAGTGGCAGAAAGGACCAATCAGGCACCAGTTGGAGTCCTCTGAGCCACCACATGACAGCTCAGCTCCATGTATCTGACTGTCATTTCCATTAGTAGTTGATGGTCAGTATGTGTGAGGACATGTCACTCTGTCATGGTGCATGCTGACTGAGTGATGGACACTGCTAGTAATGACAGACATGCTGTTTGTCATTCACCTTCACAGCTATCAGACTCAACTTCAGAGGCAGGGCTGAATAACACTTTGAGGTGTCCATCTGTTTTAAGGACATTCTGGTGATGGACATTGACTCTGATAGCTCTGATACATATCATTTTAAATATAAAGGCAAAATCCGAAAGGTGGAGGAATGGCATCTGCATAAGAGAGGATTTAAATAGGAGCAGTTTCATGTAGAAGATAAGTCTCCTTATTTGAGTTCAAGTAAAAATGTTTGACAAGGTGATATTTATAATGTGCTGTAGACCCTCAGAACACAGATGACAATGTCATCATACAACTTTAGAGCAAAACAAAAAAATAAGTTTAAATGAGATCATATTATAGTGATGGGGTAGTGATCCCTACAAACAGCACAGCGTAGAGTGTAGAAAATATAAATAATACAACAATGTCATCTGTGCTTTAAATGGTTAATCAATAGACTTGCAAATGCTTTTTTAACTAATTTTTTATATTTATGTGTTTATTTAGCTTGCATACACACATATACAGCATTTCAGCTTGTACTTGTAATATAAGCCACTATATGAACTGTGGCACATGACCATTTTGAAACAGAAATATGCAGAGACAAACTAACAAGCGTCATTCGATCAGAGGGCCGTAGTGAGCACATGGCTGGCACAGAACAGCAGGGCAGAGTTTTTCTTGGATGTAATTTTGACGAGTATGAAGTTCACATTTGGATTCAGTGCTAGCGAGTAACCACAGCAGGCTCATTGAGGCTCTAAGCAGATAATGGAGTGTCAGTGTCTTTGTGCTTCACTTGTCAGAAAATTCACAGTAGCTTGTGTCTTCTACAGGCACAGCAGACTGTTTTTAGGAGACTTAGAAGTCTGGTTTCCTTTAATAAGGATAATGACATCCATCACATGTTCTACAACTCTGTGATGGTCAGTGTGATGTACTGGGCTGGTGACATCACTTCAAGAGAGACCACAGAATCAACAGTCTAATTAAAAAGGCAGCCTCAGTTATACGCATAGGATGCACTCTGAACACACTCGAGGTCACAGAGGAGGACAGAATCAAAACAAAACTGAGTGCCATTATAAACTTTGCTGCACATCCTTTCTCCGACACACCAACACTGAGGACTTTAAACCAACAAATTATTCAGCAAAAGTGGGTCAAAAAACATTTAAGGGGGCACCTTTAACCAACAGCAATACGTAGGCAGAGTACCTCACTGGTACTGGGACAGGCAAGTCAGAACTTTTCCTTCTTTTTAGTTTTCTTGCTCTATAGTAAATCCTGTGTGTTCAGACCAAGTATGTGTGTATATTTATTTATTTACATACTTATCTACAGTATCTATTTATGTATTCATTTATTTAAAGAGCTTCTGTAAAAAACAATATTTCCCCCTGGGGACAAAGGTTTGGTCAGGTTTGTACTTTTTCACTTTTTATGACTTTCTGGCAGCTTGTTCTTTCTGATATAGCAGTTCTGAAAGTCACTGGACACAGCAGTCCTTTTGTATAGCTCTATTATTAAACATATGCTGTTGTTTTAATCATACTCCAGTGTTTGATGTTTCCTTCAAAGAAGACTCGATTGTCACTCTCGGTGTGGTGGTTTAAGTCAGAAAGCCCCTCTTTGATAGACACGGCCACATTTAGAGCAGCAGCACCATGGTGGTACCAACAATTCTGTGGGGTCCCCCTCATTGTCAACTTATAAGCCATCAGAATAGTGATTATGTAGATTAGGTATACATGGTTGAAGAACACCCAATTAGTTTTTTAGTCTACAAAATACCAGTTTGAGCTAACTGAGCAAATGTGACATTATGATTGCTACTACAAATAGAATCAGTCCTGGTGGTTGCATAATAGGGGCCTGCAGGAGCCAAAGTGGTGTATGTGTCAGAGTTTAGAGTGTGTGAGGAATGGTATAGTAGCAAAAAGGACCTATACGGTATATGACAATTTATTAAAGGAAAAAGAAAATGACTATCAACTTATTCTGAATTAAACAAAGAACTAAAGAGTAAGTGGACTAAAATTGACAAGAACCTCGCATCCAGTGTCCAAGATGAAGGCACACAAGGAATTCTGGCATATGTGTGCAGCAGAATCAACACAACACAGCTTCTTCGTTGCACTGCTAAAATCACATCTAGTGCCATGAATGTCTAACATACCACAATATGAATCCATAGAAACATAACAACATAAGAAATCTGACAAAGGAGGAGAGGCCATTCAGTCCAATCAGTTGCTCATTTGTTTGTCTAATAGTTAAGCTGTCTCATCAGTATCTCAGACAGATCTTCCTTAAAGGTTGTCAAGTTGTCTGCTTCATGGTTCAGTAGTTTGTTGTGGGATCCCACAACTCTTAGTATAAAGAAGTGCTTCCTGGCTTCAGTCCTAAATTCACAGTGTCCACAGGTGTCCACAAGTAGACAAATCTCCCTTTAGTCAAAATAATGTGGTTATATCTACATTATCGATGTCTTTGAGAATTTTGAAGACCAGAATGAGGTCTCCATGCTGTCTCCTCTGCTCAGACTAAACAAATATAATTCTCGGAGTCTGTCACAGTACCATAACATGTCCTGAAGTTCTGGGATGCACCTGGTTCCTTTCCTCTGCACACCTTCAAGTGCTTTTCTGTCTGCATCAATGCAACATCAACTGCAACATCAATTCCATGCATACCGACATCAGTCAGATTTACTGCGGCCTCCACAGTCACAGGAAGTGTGTGACCTTCTACTTGCAGATGTGCCATGTTGACACTGTAATAGAACAGTCCAATGGCACATTCAGTGTGGTGGTTGAGATGGCTGAAAGAAAAACTTGAAGTGGCCAAAATGTGACTGTCCTCATATTTGCCACAACTGTCGCATACTATGTGAGTTTAGCAAAATATGTGCAAGGTACAATGTCATGGAAGATTATTTTTTCACATTTTAGCGAAAGGAAATCTATATTAAAACATTCATTTAAAGCATAATTTGGTATCACAATAGTGGAGTATATTAATTTGTAACGGGAAATTATGATGTAAAGTGAAGCATTTTTGGATAAATTTGAAAAACTACAGTGCCTGTGTTTTCAGTTTAAAATGAGGTCTAAAGGGCATGTTGAGATGGAAAACAAAAACTTTAAAACCAAATACATTCATGTGTCAAGCCAAGAATGATCTTTAGTATTGATGCACATCTGGGGATTACAAATATGTTGCACAACAACAAATTCAGGCCAGTATTTTTGTGAGATTCTGCCAATTAAGAAGAAGTCTCACATCATTGTCAATCCCCCCTGAATGGTCTCCTTCAGCTTGTAAATGATGAATTGTTGACTGTCCTGATGATCATAAAGACACAGAAACAGACACTGGACAGAGAAATTCAGTGAGGTAACGGAGAGCCAAGGTGGGCAGCAGCATCTTAAGCTGTATCCTCTACCTCACCAGAAGCCAATGGAGATTGGTCATACCTGCCAGTATACTGACCTTCATCGCAGTACCAGTGACATCCCATCAGCTGCACCCTGAACTAACTGTAACCAAGATAAGGCAGACTGGTTAACATCCATCGTTAGTGCAATACTATAATCTGATTGTGAAGTAATGGAAGCATGAATGGCTATATAAGAGTCTGTTAACATCTTTGGCGTTAACTCCTAATGTTCCTCAGGCTTGGAATTCTATGTAATTACGGTTATTCGTGAGGTAGAATTGGGGTGATGGTAATATCCGCTATTACAGAGTTAAGACTGAAAAACTCTCAGGATAATATTCTGCTGCCATCTACTGGATTAAATAACATCATGCTGCATAAAAAAATACTTTTAGGTAACTCATAAATATTCATGAGTGAGGCAGAGCCTTCAACTAAAGTACAATGACACATACACAAGAATCTGTAAAGCCAGAACAAATTGAAAGGAACTATTAGCCAAATCTAGTGATAGCGATGAGAATGTGCATTGGTCATGAGACGTAGACATGGATAGTGAAACTGATGCATATGGCACTCTATGACTGAACTGTCATGATATGCCTGGTGACTTTTTTGTTTAAAGGGACCTTTACTTTGGCAATAAAAGGGTTGTTTATTCCAGTTATATACCAGACCTTGGCGTAGAGTATATCCATATATAGTAATACATCTGTACAATGTTAATTAGATTTCATCAGACTGTTCTTAAATACATCGAAACTCATGTTTGAAATAAAGCAGGTGTCAATTGAATTTGTCTCTGGACTTAATTGGTGTGAGTGCTGCTCTGCATCAAGTCTGCTTACCTGAGACACAACAGTGACTGGAGTCAAGGATTGGGATTGCAGGTCAATGTGAAAATGGCTAATGTTGCTACTGCAGCTTTGGAGTTTATAGAGTTGGAAGAAAGTTTTGTAATTTTCAAGAGAGAGGCTTGAAAATTTTTTTGTGGCAAATGCTATTGTTGAGGAAAGGAAAATGGTAGTGTTCCTGAGTTTAACTGGGACAAAGATGAAAGATGTCGTAGCACTACAAACCACAAAAGAAATTAGCTTAGACCAGGTAACCACCATGCTAATGGCACACTTTGAACCAAATGGAAGACAGTGGCTGAACGTTATGTTTTTCACAGCAGAAAACAGCAAGTTATGGAGTCTGTGAAAATTATAGTGGCTTTAATGGGACTGGCGGAACATTGTAAGTCTGGCGCAACCTTAGGACAACAGTTGAAAGACCAGCTAATCTGTAGGTTGGCAAACGGGGAGCTGCATTACTAAAAGATGCTTATGAAGAATTGTTATCCTGGGAGAAGAAGGTGGATATTTGCAAAAATCATGAGTGCACCATTGCCAGCATGAAACAGTTTTAGCTGGTAAAGCCATTTAGTACCAGCAGCTTGGTTGCATTTCTGTTGTTAGGGGATTGACCATAAGCCTAATATGTGCCAGTTCGAGTGTTTTAAGTGTAACAAGTGTGCAAAATTGGGACACTTGGCTGGTGTTTTCAGAAGCAAGTTGGTGAACAAACACTATCATTTCCAACACTTCCTGGGTGGAATTCAGATTTTGTGAGAACGAAGACAGAGCAACTTCATTGCCTGGACCCTCTAGAGTTGGAGGTGAGGGGTGGTCAGTGAACGTGATGGACTACCGTGAGATGAATAACAGCATGGCTGTGATCAGTTAGGGTGGTGCACCTAGGGCTAATTATTAATGGTATGCTTTTCCTGGGATGGCAGGAAATGTGAATGTAAGGAAGCAGTACATTAAGGAATGCACTGAAAATGGACATAAAGGATGGTTGCCCGTGGTGCGTGAACTGTTTATAATGGACAGTGAGTATATAAAACCCTATGATGTTCTGTTAAAATGTAACAGTGTAAGAATCAAGGTGTAAATTAATACAGTTACTGCCATGTCTGTAATTTCAGAGAATTTGTACTGTTCTAAGTTTAGCAGCTTTCCATTTTGTCCAGTGAATGCTGTTTTAAAAACGTAAACATCAGAAAATCTAATAACTTTGGGTAAGCTACTTGTAAATGTAGAAAATGATGGGAAACTGGTTCAGTTGCCCCTACTGGTTGTTAAAGGGGCTGGGTGTGCTTTAATAGAGCAAAACTGGCTTCCTCATCGAAGACTAAATAGTTTTGGTATATTTCAGGTAAGTGATCAAATCAAAGCATTGCAGCAAAAATATGGTTGTGTTTTCGATGGAGGAATGGGGTTTGTAAAAGGTACCCAGGCCAAACTCTATGTACTGTATCTGACAATGCTATTCCAAAATTTTGTAAGCCAAGCCCTGTACCCTGTGCAATTTAGTGATGCAGTGGATAAACAGCTGGATCTCTTAGTACAACAAGGAGTTGTGTTGTACTGAGGATTACTTGTGTTCTGTTTTGTGTGTCGTGTTTTCCACATTTTTTTGACACCCACTGCACACCCAACCTACCTTGAACGGCCTTTCCCAAGATTTCTTCCATTTTTATGCCTACAAGAGTTTTTTTGGGGGAGATTTTTCTTGTCTTCTTAGAGAGTCAAGGATGAGGGGCTGTCAAAAAACAAGGCCTGTTAAAGCCTATTGCAGCACTCCCTGTGTGATTTTGGGTTGACCCCAGTATCGTATGCTGAATGAGCAGCTCCAATTGTTTGTATACCAAAGTCAGATGGGAGTTTGAATGTATTTGTGGGGCCTATAAGGTCACCATTAACCTGTGGCTAGATGTCAATTCCTCTTCTATTCCCCACGCTCAAGATTTGTTTTCAAGATTTGCTAATGGTAAAAGGTTTAGTAAAATGGATTTAGCACAAGCATATCAGCAAGCTGAACTGGATAAAGAAAGCAAGGGGTATTTAATTATTAATATACAAAAGGGACTGTTCCAGGTAAACAGATTACCCTATAGAGTAGCCAGTGCCTCTGCCATTTTCCCAATACATAATGGACACACTTTTATAAGGTTTGAATGGAGTGATCTGCTATTTGGATGACAGTTTGGTTACCAGGTGTGACCAGGAGGAGCACTTAAAGAATCTGGAAAATGTGCTCAACAGGTGGATAAGACTGGTTAGCTTTACTGGACTGAAAGGCTTTTTCTTGTCAAAATGTTTTTAATGTTCCATTGAAATATGTAACCATACAATTTTTTTATTCTTTTTTGGTTATTTTACAGGAATGACAGGAGGTGTTACAGTGACATCTGTCAATACATTCAACAGAGCAGAAATGTGAAACTTTCAGATAAGGAAGTCTTTGTATCCTGCAGATGGAATAAAGAGATAAAGAACAGTGTGATGGACTTCATAGGGTGCTCTTCAACTCAAATTGACATGATAGTGGACTCCATAGACTATGGAATGCATGATTTCATCTGCCATGTATCTAACTGCTTAGATAAAATATCCTCCATATGGTAAGTAATGGAAGACATCTGCAGAGAGGTTAATGTTGGTCACTCAATCTTTAGATTCTGTTAGCCAGTTAAACACATCCATCAAACCTGAGCCACCAACATGAAGCAAAATGGATACCTCCATCCATCTATTCAGCCATCTCATATAAACATCTCCCAATTTCTAAACTCTGATTTTCTAGTTCAGTCTTACATGAAGCTTCAGCCTAAGAGCCCCAAGGCAATAGGAAGCCAAGGATGTGAGGCCAGTGCACAACATTATTACTTTCTTATGTATGAGCTTTAAATGCCCATCTTGGTCATCACTGACCTTGCAGAAGGAACTCCCTTTGCTTTTAATCTTTTCTCTCACGTCATTGAACCAGAGGGGCACCAATGAGTGTGTGTTTTGGGGGGGACTGGATATCAGTGGATTAATGGAGGATTATTTAAACTGGGGAATGGTGAGGCAGGGAGTTTAGGACAGGCCAAGTTTAGAACTGCACATGAGGGGATGAACAATTGTGTAAAACTAAAAATGCATAGTAATGTAAATTCCAACCTAATGATTAAGTGCAAAAGAAAAATGAGTAACACATTAAAAAAGATAGAAGTATCAGAAATGAAACAAGTGAGTTACAGTTGAATGTAGCTGAACATAATTATGATATTGTCACAATAACAGAAACCTGGCTAAGTAACAAAGATGGCAATGAATAGAACATGGAGGAATACACATTTATTAGGAAGGACAGATGGAACAGAAAAAAAAAAGGGGGGATTGCCATTTATGTCAAACAGAATTTAAATATATGTCTTCTTCAATTGAACGATGAGCCCCATCGTAGTGAGGACATCTGGCTTTGTTTGGAAAGCATTAGGAAAAGAGGTCTTATTTTAGGAGTGTGTTACAGACCACCCAATGCAGACAGTAATTTCAATGCACACCTTTTTAGTAATATTAAAAGGGAAGGTTTGAGCAGAAGCAAAGTCTAAGCAGGATGGACTCGGGTGGAGATGGTCAAGGAGCAGTGGAACAGGTTTGAAAATGTTTTACATCTAATGCAAGTCAGGCACATACAGTGCCTAAATTTAGACATAGTCGGAAATTTTAAAAACTGTGCAGTGGATTAATAAAAGGTTGAAAAAGGAGCTGCAAAGGAAAAAACAGACAAATAAGTCATATAAGACTAATAATAACTAATAATAATAAATAATAATAATTAATTGATAATTATAATAAATAATATTAATAATTAATCAATTAATTAATAAATACATAATTAATAATAATAAATAAATAATAACTAATAATAACAACTCCAATGTGAATTGTAGTGTGTATGAGAAGAGGAGGGCAGCCATTTAGAAGGATATCAGGGAGGCTAAAAGATAGTTAGAGGGGAATATAGAAGATAAGGCGAAAGACGACCCTAAGAGATTCTTTCAGTATTTTAATAGAAAAGAACAATGAAAGAGGAGGTGAAGTGCATCAGAAATAGTAAAGGAGTATGAAAAATACACACAGTGAAATAGCAGACGCTCTAAACTCAGATTTTTCTGCGGTCTTCATATATGAGGAAGTGGATAACATCCCAGAGGTAACAGGGACTACTAAGGCAGTACTGTGGGATTTGTAAATTGTAGAGGGAGAAGTGCTGCTCAAATGAAATAGGCTGAAATCAAAAAAATCACCAGGACCAGAGAATATTTACCCTTGAGTTCTTAAGATGGTTAGTGAGTACATATAGAAACCATTGACACTTATTTTTAGTGAATCACTGTGCACTGGAGAGATTCTGAAGGACTGGAAAATTGCAAATATTATCTTGTCATGTAGGCCAGTAAGCTTAATGTACATCGGAGGAAATTAGTGGAAGGAATTATTAAGGAGAAGATTGAGCAACACATGGCAAGGACAGGATTTTTACTGAATAGTCAGCTTTGGTTCAGAAGAGGAAGGTAGTGTTATACCAATATGCTGGAATTCTGTGAGGAAACAATGAAAAGATACAACTAGAGGGGAGCATATGAAATTTTTTTACAGGAAGCAGAGGGTCATGGTGAAAAGAATCTTGTCAGAATTAGCTGACGTTAAGAGTGGTATTCCACAGGGGCCAGTGCTGGGGCTACTGCTATTTTTAATATATGTTGTGAGGTTTCTGATCTCTTTTGGGATCACCCCAATGGGACAACATGCTGAAGTGCGATTGCCGCATCTGTGGAAAGCTTCTTGTCCATCACTGAGGCAACCGCAGCTTTGCAGCATAGTGCCGCAGAAAAAACTATGAGCTGATTGCAGTTGCGCTATAAGCGCCTGTCACCAATGGGTAATGCAAGGGACCTTGCCCTGTCCCTGCCTGTTTGCTGTGTCCTCATATAGGAGTGTGGTAGATCCTGCTACAATAAATAATAGTGCTGTTCCTGTTTCAAGTTGAATTAAGCTGGTTTTGCTAAAGGAATGAGACTCAGTCTCGTGTTTGAGGTGCAAGACAGCGACTCACACGTCACATATGCAAATGATTTGGATTGGAATATAAAGAAATGATTAAGTTTGCAGGTGATACCAAGCTCATTGGATTGACAGACAACCTGTAATTCGTTTAATCATCACAGAGGGACTTGGACAGCAGACAGGCTTGGGCAGATTTGTGGCAGATGAAATTTAATGTCAATAAATATAAAATATTAAGTGTATGAAGTAAAAATGTGAGATTTGAATGCACAATGGGAGTTCTGAAAATTGAAAGAACACCTTATGAGAAGAATTTAGGAGTTGTCATAGACTCAACATTATCAACTGCTTGACAGTGTTCAGAAGCCATTAAGAAGGCTAACAGAAAGTCTTGAGAACATCAACAAATGGACACATATACACGATTTGTATTGCAATGGCACTGGACAAGATAAATCAGTCAGGGATGAGTCACCAAAGTATGAGCTGGCATGACATCAACAATGGAAGGGGCACCTATAAAAATGGCAATACTTTCTGTCTTTGTATGGTTTAAAGCTAACAGCCATTTTAAAGACAGCAAGCTACTAAAAGAGCATAAATTGAACACAAATCCATTGGGTCAGCACTGGTAGTCACCACACATTCCAAGTAAGCAAAGTGCCAAGTGTCTCACTGACCCAAAAGAAACTTTCTGTGCTCTTGTGAATTGCTGATGGAGAGTCTTGAAGCTGATATTTGGGATATGGAACACCCAGCTGCGGCATCAACCTATAATGAAGGACAGCCAAGGGACCATTACGCTTGCAACTACACAGAAAGAGATTTGTGTACCCATATACAATAGTCAGATGTCATGGGAAACTTATCACACACAACTATGCCTGGCTGCAC
This sequence comes from Erpetoichthys calabaricus, assembly GCF_900747795.2. NCBI lineage: Eukaryota > Metazoa > Chordata > Cladistia > Polypteriformes > Polypteridae > Erpetoichthys > Erpetoichthys calabaricus. The sequence goes on along the minus strand of NC_041395.2, from coordinate 871,842 downwards.
ACCACAACAAATGGGACGAGGAAACAACAGCATACTTGGGCATGGCATTGGAGGGAGAAGCAGCAAACGCATTGCTGGATATCTGCCCAGAGGACCAGGGAGACTTGACTGCATTGGTGACAGCACTTGAGAGGAGGTTCAGACAAAGGAAGGTTTCAGAACACATCCAGCCTGCCCTGTCCACTAAGCAAAGGAGCCAAGAGAAGCTCTGAGACCTAGCAGTGGCTATCTTGTTGCTGGCCCATCAAGGACACCAAGAGTTTTCTGAAGATCTGCAAGAGAAGCTTAGCCTACAAAATTTCCTTAGGACAATGACTCCCCAAATGCTCCAGCAGCACATGCATCTGGTAACACCCAGAAGCCTTAGCAAGGCACTCACAGAAGCCAAAAGGGTTAAGGCCATCTTGTGTCCTCCCAGCAATTCTCGACATCTCTGCTGGGCACTGAATGATGGAGACCCAGACGCAGGGCCAGAAGGCTGTGTTATGCCCAAAGCCTCATCTGCAGGAAGCAGGAAACTTCAGTGGGGTTATGCATTGAGGGAGGCATCACCCCATTAACCCGGCCATCCAAAAAAGAACATTTTCATCATCGGCTGCCTGGGTCCTTTGAGTACCCCTCTCCCTTGCTGCAAAATCAAATCTGTGTTCTTTGAAGCCCTGCTAGACACTGGTTCCACCATTTCTTTGGTGAGGACAGGGCTGCTACCAGAGACAGAGAATGGAGCACCAGAGGGCTGGTAAGCAGCACTGGGTCCCCAGAAGACAGTCACCAGAGGGGAAATTCAAATTTTTGGCAAAAGATGATTATGAGTTGCCATTGGGCATCTCTGGTTTGAAGATGATTTGCAGTAGGCTCAAATTCAAGACTGGTGAATTCTTGGAGCAGATTTTTTGGCAGCACAAATAGCGGTCCTGGACTTTGGAAAAGTAAAACTGCGTCTGTGCATTGATAGAAATATCTGTTGCTGAATCGCACCATAACCACAGCCTTCATGGCATCAGCACCCAGATTCCTACCAGGTCCACTTCACTGGCAAGGAAGCCCATCAGTTGTATTCATCCTCTGGCTCAGAAAAGCTAAAAGTCAGCACCACCATTAGGCCAACCCTGACACCCAAACATCCATCTACACAGCCTCCATCCACCACTACCAGTAAAGCTGTCATGGCTCTGTGGCAGTGCAGCACAGTTGAAATGCCAGAACACCAACGCCAACACTTTGGCCTTCTGCTGGAGGACCATTGGACATTTTTGCTGCTTGTGATGAGGACTGCAACAAAACAAATATGGTTTAGAGGTAAACGCGACTACCAAAGAGGTACTGAGGGATTTGGAAATTGTAGAAGGAGAAGAACTGCTGAGATTAAATAAGATGAAATCAAACAAATCACCAGGACCAGATAATATTTACCCTTGAGTTCTTAAGGAGGCCAGCGAGTACAGATATACACATATTTTTAGGATGTCACTGCACACTGGAGAGATTCTGAAGGACTGGAAAATGGCAAATATCATCCAATTATATAAAAGTGTGACCGGGCAGATCCAAGGAACTATTGGCCAGTAAGCTTAACATGCATCACAGGAAAATTAATGGAAGGAATTATTAAGGATAAGATTAAGGAACATATGGCAAGGACAGGAGTTATTAGATAGATAGATTAGGAACAGTCAGTGTGGGGTCAGAAGAGGGAGGTCGTGTTTTACTAACATGCTGGAATTCTATGAGGAGGCAACAAAAGGATACGAGCAAAATGGAGCAGATGAGATTATTGATGTGGACTTTCAGAAAGCATTTGATAAGGTGCCACATGAGCAGGAGGGCATCAAAGTAAAAGAAGTGGCAGTTCAGGGGGATGTTTTTAGATGGGTGCAGAATTGGCGCAGACACAGGAAGCAGAGGGTGATGAGGGTGTGAGGAACCTCATCAGAACTGGCTGATGTTAAGAGTGGTGACCAGCAGGGGACAGTGTGGGGGCCGCTGCTATATTTAATATATGTAAATGATTTAGATAGGAATATAAGTAACAAGCTGGTTAAGTTTGCAGATGATACCAAGATAGGTGGGTTGGCAGATAATTTGGAATCCGTTATATCATCACAGAAGGACTTGGATAGCAGACAGGCTTGGGCAGATTTATGGAGGATGAAATTTAATGTCAGTAAATGTACAGTATTACACATAAGATGTAAAAATGTGAGGTTTGAATACACAATGGGCGGTCGGAAAATTGAGAGTCCACCTTATGAGAAGGATTTAGGAGTCATAGTGGACTCTAAGCTATCGACTTCCAGACAGTGTTCAGAAGCCATTAAGAAGGCTAACAGAATGTCAGGTTATATAGCGCCTTGATGTGTGCAGTACAAGTCACAGGAGGTTCTACTCAAGCTGCTTGGTCTCCAGGCCACAAGAAAGACACAGCAGCGCTAGAGAAAGTGTTATTGAAAAAGAAAAGAACATGAAAAACACAAAAACTGACCAGTTCAAGAATGTGACGAAACATTAAACCAAGAGCTTGAAGTTCAGTGTGTTCTAATGTCTCTGGTCTCATGTAAAAGCGCAGAGGAAGTGCCTTTTAACTTGCAAAAGCTGGATGACGTTGGTGTGGGTGCTTTTAGTTTGCATTCTGTTTTAAGTTGCCTTCTATTTGTAAAGTCTTCAGCATACAGACTGAGGAAAGCACCTACAGTAGGGGGTCCTGCTGTTTGGGGTTGGGGGGCTTGTATCGTGTGAAAGAGATTGCGGGGGAACTTAGTAGTGCAGGACATTACCAATAGCTCTGTGTGGTAAAGTTATAAGGGTAATGTAAAGCTGATTCATTCAAAGCACAAAATGGTCAAAGTTTGGTATCAGCGCCTAAAATTACTACAGACTTCTTATATGGTGGGTTTAAAGAAATGTCTTACAACCAAAGCATTAAAACATATGTAATTCCTTTTATTCACTAAAATGCACTAACTTCTGTTGTTCTTTTTCTATTACATCTTAAAATATAACATTTCTGTGATCTGTAGAAAACTCGGGGTTCATTCTGTGCCATTGTGGTTTAGGTACATTACAGATTTGACATTCATTTTATTTCTGTGAATTTTTTTATTTCAGAAAGTGGTGAATGCTGATTGTTGATTTGTATTGAAGTGAATGGCAATATGCAGGTGGGCAAAAGTGGTAGCTTTTCCAAAAACACAAAGCTGTGTATTGATAACAAAAATTCAGTGCAGTCAGTTCATTTCAGATTTATTGTCACAAGTGGTGCTAGCAGTAAAATGAAGAGCACACTTGAGCAAGTCCATGACAGTGGTCTGAATGTCACCCCGTAGATGCTGTCAAATATAACATCATAATAGGCAGTAATGGGCGCCACAGTGGTAGTGCTGCTGCCTCACAGTAAGGGGACCAGAGTTCATGTTCCAGGTCCTCCCTGGTGGAGTTTACATGTTCTCCTTGTGTTGACTTAGGGCTCATTAATACTTCACGCTTAGAATGCGTACGCACCCGCATCATGGCTGCCACGCGTTTCCAGTGTTCATTTGACGCATCCTCTGAGCAGGTCCTCAGAAATGAATGCAACACGTGTGCGAGTTGCAGTACCAGCAAAAAGTCGGGGGGTGCAGTGTGTTAAAAGTTGAAATGTAACATACATACTTTAGTGCATTTCATTATATTGGAATATCAGACATTTAATGTGTTCTGTGTGGTGATCTATTGCTGTTTGACACTGATGTCAGTATGAGAGGAAGCACTAGAAAAAAAGACGGCACAGAAGACGGAATGTGAAACTTTTAAAATGCATCGTGTCATTACGACCGGGAATATGCAACACTTGAATATAAAAGCACCACGAATACATCTGTATGTCGGCATTTTGCTTCACCACTTTGAACCATTTATCAAATATCGAAGCGAGCACATCAACCTCGTAAGATCCACAAAGCAGCTTTCTGTCACATGTAGATAGTAAACAGAGACTCTGATGTCACATTCACTTGATCACACTGCGCCCTCCAACTTTTTGCTGGTACTGCAACTCGCACACACGTCACGTTAATTTCTGAGGACCTACTCAGAGGACGCATCAAATGAACGCTGGGAACGTGTGGCATCCATGATGCGTGTGTGTACGCATTCTGAAAATGAAGTATAAATGAGCCCTTAGGCATTTAAACTTTCATTGTGCAGTTCACTTTATTTGAGTTTGTGGATTTTATCAGAAGAATCTTACACTCTGGTTTTTTGAAGCTGGCTTTCTATCTGACTTTGACTTTGTCATTCCTGTTTAATTAGTCATTTTGTTAGTGTTTGACAAATCACACGTCCATCCACAGCGGAGGCCACATGGTCTCTCCACCGAGACTCAGGGAGTGCTTTGATGAATACTTGGCCATAATTATAGTACTAGGGTGTTGTACCGTGTTAGCCATTATGAATGTAGTTAGAAGTCAAGCAAAATTACACCTTTTATTGGCTAACTAAAAACATTACAAAATTATGAACTCCTGGATGTCCAAAGCTATTTGCCTGTTTTTCTCCCAGAGGTCAACGCTTAGAACTCTGATAGTGTGACCAGGGTTACATTTCCATTTTTCATACTTTTCAGCAAGAGCATGAGCGGTAACCCCATTAATAGGCAATGTTTTTTAACTTTGTAATCAGTGATGTGCCATTTATCTAAGTCATGGTAGATTTTGAGTGCTTTGCTAAATAATAAAGATGCTAATATGTGGGCCCATTTATGTTCTGGCTGTCGTCATGTTACAACAAGGTGTTCCTCTGTGTCATTACAGCTTTAGAGGCGTAGCAGGAGTAGCTGTGTAGGCCATAAACTCTTTAAAGTCACAAATGTTCTTCAGAGGTCCACCTGGTTGTGGCTTGCAGCAGTAGTGGTGGGCTGCCATCTGTAGCAGAAGCTGACACACCTCATCCCCAAGCCACTGAATGGAGTCAATGAGGGTCTTGATAGCCATTGCTTTTATCATTTTGTAGCCAAAATCCTGAATACTACTGTATGTCACTGTAACAAGAAATAAGTGTAAGACATGAAAGTTTTGGCAGTCCCAGCCTTTATAAACCCAGTTTAATTCACTTGCAGATAAATTGTAAAAATAGAAGAAAATATTGATCACTGCAGTCACTTGCTATTGTAGTAATGTTGTGTGTCCTACTGTAGAGGACATCAACTCCATCCAACGCTGGACTGTCAACTGAATGCCACTTCTGCTTGCAGTCATCCTTACTGTTAGGCAGCCTAGAAGGGACAGGGACAGTGGATGTAGCAGAAGTGACATTGTACTACTCCTCAAGACCCTTTTCCTCAGAGCCGCAGCAGAAAGAAAAAAATTAATAAATGTTCCGGAGCACGAGTTTCCAACATTACTTCGTACTAGCCACAACAACAAGTGCAGAGCACGTCAACAGAAGCAAATATAAGAAAGGAAGGAAAATTGTTTTTTGTAAATACTGAAAATACACACAACAAGAAATCAACTACTTACAAAATCCCACACTGTGGTGCAGCTCTACACAAGAAATACAAAATGCCCAGCAAATAAGCCACTAATGCACCAATAACACTTATATAATTATTAATTAACAGTAGTACACAAAGTTCATTAATGTCCATCACACAACTTAATGTTTTTTACTTAATGTCCTATTGTGAGAGGGTCTCACTGAGCTGTACCTCTAATCCAAGGGAAATATTATATCACCCACCGTCTCATCATTCAAGCCCTCCAGGCCCTCTCCAAAATTCATAATCTAAAAAGAGAAGGATCCTTCATTTCTCCAAGTCCTTTAGCTGTCTGCAGAAATGAACCTGGGTTCCTGTAGGTGGATTGGGTTCCCAACTGCAAGTGACTTCCTTCACATTCTCTCTGGTGCTGCTCTTTAACCTTTTGAGGTATGGCCGGCCCATCCCTTTTTAAGCTCTTTGGGCCTTCTGGATTGGTGCTCCTTCCAAAGTAGTCCACTGGCTTTTACTAAGTACGATCTTCACTATTTACAGAAACAATGAAAGATACAAACAGATGCTGTCATCAAGTCCCCATGAAAACTGTCACCATGTCATCTCTCTCCTGGCATGTGTTCCTCCACTCTAGGGTTGTAATGGAAGGCTTGTCGCTGACTGTGCCTCCTTTCACGTTTGACAGTAGAGGCTGAAAACATTTTGTCTGTGTTAAAATATAAAGTCCATATTATTGCTGTTAATGTTCTCCTTCTCCATACTTCATCTTGGCTCCTTTTCTCTCCCTCTCATTTTAACTCATTAAAGACCTGAAATGAATGGAGGCAGAGTGCCTGTTGTCATAACATTGAATGTCCAGTCGGAGGTAAGTATGTTGAACACAGGAACCATTTTATTGAATGCTGCACATATAAACATACACTGTACACCCTTCCTTTACGATAATACAACTGTCGTAAACATCTCCCCCCCATTTCAAAATAAACAGTAGGCATAATTTCTACTTTCACTGACTAGTAAATAGAATTCCACAGGCTAATACATGCTTTCTCTATTTTCCTATTTAAATTACTATTAATGTAATTTGTCCCTTCCCCGGAGAAAAATATTGGCATATTAATAACATTTCCCATTTGTTAAACAAGGAATAACATTTTGTTTATTTTATCAAAATCGTCAAACTTGCAAACAGCCCATTTGTTTCCTCTTTTCTTTTTTTTTCATTTCTATTCATTTACAAATTTAGTCTGACCACTGGTTTGCTGATTCTACCAGATCTTGTAATTGTCTGATCTATACTGGCACTTAAATTAGATGGAGCAGACTCAGGTGGGGCTGTACTGTATTGTCCAATTGTGTGCCATCCCGAGAGCTCAGAGTGTTTTCTAATGTAGATGGAAATTCACCAGCTGAATTGGTTTTGGGCATTGCTTGGAGGTGACGTCGGTTTCTTCTTTGTGTTTCTCCATAATCAGTTTCAATGATATATGACCTGGGTGTCACACTTCCACGCATAACAACTGCAGGACTAGCACAAGACTTCTCATGGTCCAGTTTGGTGAGGACCATGTCACCTGGATGTAGGTTTTGGAGATGCCTTACACTATGACATCTGTTGTAGTAATAGGCTTGTTTTGACTTCTCAGCTACATCCTTTAGCCTAATTTTCTTTTGATTTGGCCATTTGGGTTGAAGATTTTTCTCCAGGGTGGGTAGAATTTCTTTAATCCTTCTCCCCATAAGTAACTCAACTGGGCTGGTCCTGGTGGTGACACATGGTGTTGACATATAGCACATAAGGGCGAGTAGTGGGTCGCCTTGCTTAAGAATCCTCTTTGCAATTTGTACTGTCCTCTCTGCTTCACTGTTACCTTGTGGACTGTGAGAACTTGATGTAGCATGCCTGAAGTCCCACTGTCTCGCCAGTTCCTTAAACTCAGCACAGGAGAGCTTTAAGGTGCTCAAATGCTACTTGCTGTGCTTTATCTCATGTCCATGCTTGGTTATTCTTCAAAAGCTCAAGCATTGGCCCCACCACTGTTGAGAGATTCGGGATATACTTCACCAAATAATTGACCAAACCTAGCAGTTTTTTCAGCTCTTGGAGGTTCTCTGGTGGAGACAGCTGCTTAATCACCTCAGCTTTGTCTGGATCAGGTCTTACACTGGTCTGATCAATCAGGTGACCCAGGAAGCGTTAATTGTTTTTGTCATAGATCACATTTTTCTTTATCCAGCTTCAATCCAGCGGACTCAGTCCTTTGTAAAACCTTTTCCATGTGTGTGTCATGCTACTCTGTAGTATGTCCAAACACAAGTATGTTATCCATGAAAACAGTAACTCCCTCTAAACCCTCTAGTATCTCTGTCATTTTTCTTTGAAAAATCTCTGGAGCACATGTTATTCCAAATGGTAACCTTCGAAAACAGAATCTGGAAAATGGAGTCATACATGTGGTCAGCTTATTGCTCTCCTGATGCAAGGGTATCTGCAAAAACCCACTCGCTGCATCCAATGATTTTAACAGGCTCAGTTTTTAGTGTCCCATGCTCGCTAAATACCTAATGGACCTCCTCAATTCTTTTTACAAGGCCCATTGATAGATAGATAGATAGATAGATAGATAGATAGATAGATAGATAGATAGATAGATAGATAGATAGATAGATAGATAGATAGATAGATAGATAGATAGATAGATAGATAGATAGATAGATAGATAGATAGATAGATAGATAGATACTTTATTAATCCCAAGGGGAAATTCACAAATATTGCTGCTGCTGTGGACCTGCTTAGTAAATTATTCACACTGCGTCCTTGAACAACAAAGACTGGGAAGGAGTAAAGATTGCCTTTAAACTTTGTGCTGACTTGGAACTGCCCTAAGCACTCCAACTGGCCTCCTGGGCTATAAAGTGAGATGCTGGGTTGCTGCAAAGCTCTTTCTGGAATAAGCATGTGGAAAGTCTCTTCACACATTATACTAGCATCAGCCCCTGTGTCACTCAATCTTGAATCTCACTTCAGTGGCACCAATGAAACGCTGCACTGTCCACTGCTCTTCACTCCTGTCCAAATTACTCACAGATCCCAAGAAGTTGTTCTGTATGCTCTGTGACTTCACTCACTGTTTTGCTGTGACACACTCTTGCCCAGTGTCCAATTTTGTGACATTTATGACAAGTGGACATCATTGCAGGGCATCTTTCCTGCTTTTTGTGTTGTATTTTACCACATTTAACATTTATTTTCTTTCTGTTCAGTTTCTGGCATCACTTTAGTATGTTTTGGTCTCCCAGAATATTTCCCTGTTTTCCAATATGTGTGTGCGATTTCATGCATAGAAGTCGACAGCTCTCCTTGCAGACTAACTTGATACGTAACCTCCTCAGACTGTCAAACTGTTTGTATTGTTTGAGCCAACATGAAGTTTGACATTAATTGTAATTTGCGAGAGAGCCCTTTATCCAAAATGCCCACCACTATGCGGTCTTGAATATTCTCATCCCGACTCGCACTGAAGCCATAGTGCTCCAATAATTCGTAAAGGCTCAAATAAAAGTCTCAGCCTTCTCACCCAGCCGCTGCACTCTCTGATGACAGGAGGCATGCTCGTGAATTACATTGCGTTTTGGACAAAAGTACTCATCAAACTTTTGTAGCACTACATCAAAGTCCTTTTCCTCTCTCCTCTACAAATGAGAACGACCGGAAGATATTTTCTGCTTCGCTGGCCGCTGTTTAAATTAAACAACTGACCTGCACGTCTCCATCATCTTTGTTGAGCTTAGTAGCCGTCCTGAATCTCTGAAAGCGCTGCTTCCAGTCCAGCCATTCTGTTGGCTTGTCAAAGGAAAAGTTCGGCGGTGGGTTAAACTTTGCCATGCCTTTTTTTCTCTCTTTCTTCTTCTGCTACTTTATTATTATTCTGTTAATGGAAGACCATGCGTATTTAGCCACTTCTGACACCATGTCATAATAGTGAATGTCCAGTCAGAGGTAAGTATCTTGAACACAGGAACCCTTTTATTGAATGCTGCACATACAAACATACACGCTACACCTTTCCTTTACAATAATAAAACTGTCGTAAATATCATGACACCTGTCAGCTTCAAGGGTGTTATGGCTGAAGTGTTGAGGCTGAGGGTTGATGCTGCCAGCACCCTGTCTTCAAATGAACTCACAATAAATTCAGGAGTTAAAAAAAATTTGTGTTTATAAGAAGCCTCTGAAAGTTTACATTCAGTATATTCTACTAAGGTTTGGTTCAGCTTGCACACGCTCAAGTGTTTGATTCCACACATGAATACTGTACTTGTAACACTTGTAGAAGAACACTGGCCATCTTCATTTCACAGAAATTTAAACACAGACTCACAGAGAGCTGTAGCCATTTGAAATGTAAGGACACTTTGACAAGATGAGAGACATTTGTGTTTAAACTCGGATTCTCATTTATCATATCCTGTTGGTGTTGGGGTCACTTGTGCTTATCCTGAGCCTCCCTGATTGAACTGTCATTTATTTTTAGTCATTTAGCTTTTAAGTTATCCTCTGTAGTAGTAGGGTGTTGTACCATGTTAGCCATTATGGATGCAATCAGAAGTCAAGCAAAATGCCACCTTTTATCGGCTAACTAAAAAGATTACAATATCTTGACTGAAATGATTACATCTTTCCCTGAAGAAGGGGCCTGAGTTGCCTCGAAAGCTTGCATATTGTAATCTTTTTAGTTAGCCAATAAAAGGGGTCATTTTGCTTGACTTCTCATTGCAAGTTATCCTCTGACATTGTAAATGAAGAACTTATTACTTAACAGCAGAAACCCAACAATATCTGAATCAATGTGTTCACCCCCCCCCCCCCCCCCCCCCAACCAAAACACGATCAAGATCCTAAATATCCTACATAGGACGATTCCTGTATCTAAATGTGTAATGCTGGACATACAAACACACACACAAACAGAAGTCAGTGCAGGTTTATTTATGCAGACACACAGCAGCCATGTATCCCTGTTTGTCCAGGTGTTATCACAAAAGCCTCATGTAAATTTAAAGGTGACATGACTGTGTTTACACTAAATATGATAGTCAATCTCACAAGGACAGGTGACTCAGCAGTGGGGTGATGACTGCTGACTAATTGATTAACTTAAATAAAAAGTGAAATCGTATTTGAAACTTGACCTTTTTTTTTAATCCTTTCTTCACCACATACAATTTCTTGTGTTAGGAATTTGCCTTTTTTTTGCATACCCCAACTTGCTCTCCACAGAGACAGAGAGAGAAGCTTGTGGTCAGAGTTCAGGGTCAGCTATTTGTGCAGCACCCCTGAACCAATTGCAGGTTAAGGGCATTTCAAAAGGGCCCAGCAGAGTAGCATTCCTTCTGTCAAACATTCGACTTACCAGCCCCAATCCTTTAGCCATCCTTTTATCCAATAGAGACTACAGTGATCCCTCGCTATATCGCGCTTTGCCTTTCGTGGCTTCACTCCATCACGGATTTTATATGTAAGCATATTTAAATATATATCGCGGATTTTTTGCTGGTTCGCGGATTTCTGAGGACAATGGGTCTTTTAATTTCTGGTACATGCTTCCTCAGTTGGTTTGCCCAGTTGATTTCATACAAGGGACGCTATTGGCAGATGGCTGAGAAGCTACCCAACTTACTTTTCTCTCTCTCTTGCGCTGACGTTCTCTGATCCTGACGTAGGGGGTGTGAGCAGGGGGGCTGTTCGCACACCTAGACGATACGGACGCTCGTCTAAAAATGCTGAAAGATTATCTTCACGTTGCTACCTTCTGTGCAGCTGCTTCCTGAAGCGACATGCTGCACGGTGCTTCGCATACTTAAAAGCTCAAAGGGCACGTATTGATTTTTGTTTGTTTTTCTCTGTCTCTCTCTATCTCTCCCTCTCTCTCTCTTTCTCTGCTCCTGACGGAGGGAGTGTGAGCTGCCGCCTTCAACAGCTTTGTGCCGTGGTGCTTCGCATACTTAAAAGCCAAACAGCCCTATTGATTTGTTTGCTTTTCTCTATCTCTGTGACAGTCTCTGCTCCTGACGCGCACTCCTTTGAAGAGGAAGATATGTTTGCATTCTTTTAATTGTGAGACGGAACTGTCATCTCTGTCTTGTCATGGAGCACAGTTTAAACTTTTGAAAAAGAGACAAATGTTTGTTTGCAGTGTTTGAATAACGTTCCTGTCTCTCTACAACCTCCTGTGTTTCTGCGCAAATCTGTGACCCAAGCATGACAATATAAAAATAACCATATAAACATATGGTTTCTACTTCGCGGATTTTCTTATTTCGCGGGTGGCTCTGGAACGCAACCCCTGCAATGGAGGAGGGATTACTGTACTCCTTCTGAGCACATTTGGTGCCAACTTCATGTTGGCTTCACAACTGAATGTCTCTGGTTCTCTTCTTTAAATTGTGAAAGATGTCTTTCATTGATGAACTTTTACTTTGTGAGGTTCAGACCAACAGGTCATGTGGCTCTGGTATTGAGAAGTTGGCAGTCTGCTACTGTTGGGAGCTGGTTGGCCAACAGTCCTTGTTGCAATCCCAGTGTTTATTTCTGGTCTCTCCATTTTGTTTGTTTCTTCTTCTTCTTGGCCTCTCCTGCTGGTCTTTAGCAACTTCAGTAATTTCTGATACTTTAGAGACGTCTTTTTTACGCAGTTTGGTAAGAGTGGAGTTGATTTGAGGGGGTCAGTTAGATGGAGGACAGTGTTGTTATGGAGATGGATTTTATTCTTTTTTAATATTTTTTGTACTTTGACAAATAATAAATTTTTACTCTTTTATTCTTGTTTTATGCTTTGAGTTTAATACAGATTTGTTCACAAAACTCATCACAGCATACATTTGCCTTTTGGCTTCACTGGATTTCTAATTATTTCTTTTCCTTCCAGTTTTTCAGGTGGTTGGAATGACTTTACATTTTGGAGTTTATGTTGCTTATTTCAACAATATGAAGCTGAGAAAGGAGACAGCAGCCTCCCGCACCTCATCTCTTTGTTTGCTCCTTTTCCAAACGATGTGATCTCAACAGAGTTGGACTGGATTGATGTGATTGACTTCAGATTTATGAGGCGATGTCTGCAGAATAAGGTTGTAGCTCCACAGTACAGAGAGGTTTTGCAAAGTCTTCATCAACTCATAATCAGCAGTCTTGAGGAGGCTGTAAGGTACGTTTTATTACTGGGTACTAAGATGGAGGCAGAACACATTTGAAATGCTGGTAGATACACGGTGGCTGAGCAGATCTGTTGTTTCGCGCCGCGTTGTGTGCTTTGTTTTGTCATTGATGTCTTTTTCATTCTGATGCTCATCTTTTGTTCCCCTCCATCACCCTGGCGTTATTTAAAACCGGCCATCTCTTCACTGTTTTTTTATTGCCTCCTCCTGTCCCTCGTGATCTTCAGCTCTGTCCTCTTAACTCTTGTTGGAGATGTTACAAATGTACAAAGCTCATTCAGTTCTCCTGTGTCTACTTCATCATCTTCATTTCATTTGAGTTGTATGTCATAGCGATTCTTTTAATCGTATTAAGTTAATTAGTGAAAAGGTCTAAGCAAACACTTTTATCCTCCCACTTTAAATAAATAAATTTTAACTTGACTCAGGCCTTTTCTACAGTTCTCTTCACTTATCTTCTGTCCAGAGAGTTTTCCATATTTTAACAGCACCAAGATAAAGCCAAGAAAAAAAAGTCCTAGAGAATCCTTCACATGTGAGGAGCTAAATGTCAACTGTGAGAGTTTCATAGTCAGTCAGTCTTTTCCTAATGCAAAGTAATATCTTGTTTGTTGACTTGTTTTCTTCTCCACTTGTATTTCTAAGAGATGATTTTCATTTCTGCTGACTTCCCAGCTCATAGAGTTTGTCGTAACACATTTAACAGGAATCAATTATACTAAAAAACCAAACAAACAAACCTTGTGTCCCTGATTGTAATTTGCTAATCTTCTGACTTTTCTTTTCTTCACATCTTTATTTGTCTGTCAACAATGATGAATTATGGGATCTCTGCATTGCACAATAGTAATAAAAGAGTCAAATAATCCAATCAAATTTCTATGCTTGATGGTGCTATGCTGAAAAAAGCTGAAAACCACAGACCCCTCAGACGTCACTGTCTCTACAACATAAGCCATCTGTAGTGAGTATCGTGATCTATCTGAGCAAAGCAGACGCCATACATCAACACGCTCACCGCTGACTTCTCTGGTTTGGTCTCATCTGAGATGGACAGTAGCACATCAGAGTTATGTTTTTTGTCTGATAAGTCAACTATTCAAAAAGTATTTCACATGTTTTCATGGTCTCTGGGTTAAAGAGCAAAATGACCATCCATACTGTTAGGTCCAAAGCACATTGCTACCAGATTATGAATTGCTGTCTCTGTCACTTCCAGACGACTATACAGCAATCACAGAGCAAATATCACTAATAATCACTCATATTTGTTGTCTGCATATGGCACTACATATAATAAAGAAGATAACAGGCAAATCTGAACACTATCTGTGCTCCAGTGTCTTCAATTATCTAAAAAAAGTACATTAACTCACCTGAAATTGAATTGTAATGCTTTTCCCCATTGGAATACCAAGGACTCTGTCAGCATCAGTTTGGTGCAGGGAAAGCAGAACATGCAAGATGGCACATTGTGGGCAGAGTGAGATGTGAGTGAAGCCCCTTGCTTTCAGCAGACATGACAATGCATGAAAATGTGAGATTGCAAGATGCATGGTACTTGGCTGTAAATGAAGCACCTTTCAGAAAATAAAAACAGTTTGAGTACAGCTACATTGAAATGCTAGAGCATGTACTGAATCAGGCAAATAAAGGCAAGCGTGTATTCTTGTGTTTGTATACATTGTAGGGTATGTAGTGTGTGTGGAAACGTGAGAAAGCCACCTACCAACACTGTACTCTTTACACTCTGTGAACAACATACTGGACCCTGGGATGGGGCTGAATCAATATCCCTGTCAAAAGAAAAGATTATTGGATGGAATGGGGGAAGTGATGTATCAGGAGCAGTTCTTCCTCCAGTATAATAGATGGCATGGCTCCTCTGGTGTGGACCCAGTAGAGATGCCTGCAGGGATATATGGGACTTGTAGTCCTGAGGGACAATCCTGTCGGGGTTCTGCCGGGAGAGGAACTTCCTGCTTCAGGAGACTTCCGTTTGACCTGGAAGTGCTTTTGTTGGGCTATGCCCCAATACCAGACATACTCCTGGGTCTGAAATAAAAGCAAGACATCCAGCCTTCTCCAGAGAGTCAGAGTCGGGAGGCATAAGGGAAAGCTCATCTGGAGGAGAAAAGGAAAGATTGTGGATTGGAATTGTGATTGTGATTTGACCTTTACTTTGAGGTATCTGTAACAATAAAACTGTTAATTTTGCCCCGGGACCATTTGTTGTGGTGTGTCTGGGGTTTTGGGGCTCAGTGGCACCCCTGTCAGTTACAAGACATTGCTCTGTCCACAATCTGCCATCTTGTGTGTAATATTTTCATATCACTTAGAATACAAAGAATGCAGTCAGCATTACAGTTGGAAAGTTTCTGAAAGCAGCAAAGCTGTCACTATACAAATTACACAGCCAGCACCAGACTGACGTGAGGAAAGATGGCATTATTTCAATGAGAACATTGAAATTAGATAGAAATGCAATTTTAATCAAGTTTTTATGTGTTTTTAGTTAACTGAAATACCTGGAGCAACAAAAGACAGTTGACAGTTTTAGAATTAGTTCATCATGCCGCTTGCCTTTTACCTGCATATTCTATGACATTTAAAGATGACATTTATTACATTTAAAGTGGAAATGTATGCAAATGATATATGGTGTATGCTGTGTGCCAGGAAATGATTATTTTCACTTTCGGTCAAGCTGTATTAGGAAATTGTTTCTATCTTTATTCAGGATATCTTGTGTGATCTTTGAGGTCATTCAGTTGATGTATATCAATGATATCTCAATCTTCTTTAAAGATTCCATATCTGACGTAGCTCATTTAAAGGAGGCTTTGTCACGTCTTTGTGAAAATAACTCATTTGCCAATTTTGAGAAATGTGAGTTTCAGCAGACTTCAGTATTTTGGTTGGGTTATCACATCAGCCATTCTTGTATTGAAACAGATGCAGAAAATGTCTCTACAATTTTGAACCAGGAACAAAATTAAAGTATAAAACATGCAAAAAGTTTTCCTAGGTTTGCAAATTTCTACTGTTGCTTTATAAAGAATTCTTCGTCCCTGGCTGCTCCTATTACTGCACTCACTAAAAGAAGAACCAAGAAATTTTCTTAAACATTTGAAGCCCAGCAGGTGTTTGATAATCTAAAGACTTGATTCATGTCTGCCGCCATTTTGAGACACCCTGACCATTTCAGTGGAGGTCGATGTGTTTAGAGTCAGTATGGCAGCTGTGTTATCTCAGCACTTTCTGGATACGGACAAAGTACATCCATGTGCTTATTTTTTGAAGACACAATCTGCTTCTGAGCAGAACTTTGATGTGGATGATCGTGAAATGTTTGCTATTAAATTAGCTTTAGAAGAATGGTGACATTGGCTGGAATGTACAACTCCTGAGTTTATTATTTTTCTGATCCATAGGAATATTACTTACCTGAAATCTGCAAAGTAACATAATGAGAGACAAGCACATTGGTCCTTATTTTTTAGTCAGTTTAACTTTTAAGATTCTTATTACCTTGATGATGACCTGAAAGTAGATACAACTTCCAGACTGAACAAGCCTGATGTGGTGGCATTTGAACTCAAAGCTATCAGTCCAACTTGAACATTTTTAAGAGCAATAGTCATAGAATTGTTAGCCAAGAGGAGCCATTTTGTGTTATGGATGTCCTGTGCTTACTGGCTGATTTCCACAGTTGCTTTCCATCAAAGGAGGAGAGTTATGTAGTATTATGTGGGGTGACAGTTCTGTATTGGGGCTCAATCATGAAAATTCTCACTCAAAAATCACTTGGATTCACTGGTCAGCCTATACTCTGGGAAGGTGGAGAATTAGAAAACTGCACACAGACACAGACATCGCATATCCAGTTCTGGTCTGTTCCTGTTTTCCTAAGCCATGCTGTTCTCTGCCTTCTATTTACAAACTATGAAATGGGCCTAATTCCATTTACATGGTAATACCACTATAATGCATACAGAAAGGATTCAGACTTCCCTAGTGAGCTCCATAATTCCTAAAGTGCAAAGGTTTGGAACAACCTTCCTAGAGCTGAGAGTCAAACCGAACAATTAGTGGACAATGGCCTGGTTAAGAGAGATGACCAAAAAGCTGATGGTCACTCTGACTGAGCTCCAGAAAACCTGTGTGCAGATGGGAGAAACTTCCAGAAGAACAACATGTCCATGTAACACTCTGCTGATCTGGGCTTTATGACAGAGTGGCCAAGTAAAAGCCTCTTCTCAGTAAAAGACATACGAAAGGCCGCTTACAGTTTGACAAAAAGCAACTAAAGGACTCTCAAACTGTGAGAAGACAAATTCTCTGGTCAGATGAAACAAAGATTGACGTCTTTGTCCTCAGTTCTAAGCATCACATCACTAGGACACCAGACCCTGCTCTTCACCTGCACAACACCATTACAGCTGTGAAGTATGGTGGTGGCAGCATCAGGCTGTAGGGCTGTTTCTCCACTCAGGTGATTTGTATCATAACTGAATATGACATCCGTTCTAAGGGCTTATCATCCAAACAGGAGATAATAAAGGCTACTTTGGCCTTATGAGAAGCATGAAGATTGAAAACCAAGCAACACTGTTTTAAAAGATGACTGTATTACCTTATGATGCAAGAAAAGGTGAAGAATCTCAGGCTATTTGACAAGACTGAGGCCTACTAGATTTTTATTTTCACTGCCCCCTGTTAAACTCCAGAATTAACTGATGAAGAGGATGTTCACTCTTTTGTCTTTATGCAGACTTTTTCTAACTGGTCTTGTAATGGAACTGACTGTAAAAACGGTAATCAGTTTAAATAATTAAAGAAGGAGAGTCAGGAGAAAGGACAGAGTCAAAGGACAAAGCAAAGGTGAAAAACTGAAAGTCAACAAGATAAAAACATGAAATTGTAAACCAAACTTTGTAGTCAAGGGTTTGAGCTTTGTTACAACACACTAGTAATGAAAGTTCAAAGTAAGTAGTTGTACTGGTGAGTATTTTAGGGTGATCTTTGTACCAGCGCATTGATGACATCACAGGTGACGTAACCCTGCAGCTTCACAGTAAATCCCCTTGGGAACAAACATTACAACCCACCAATTAGCAGCGCGATCCTCAAACAGAAAATGGCCCAGTAAAGGATGGTAAAGAATACATCACATCTAAACTGAAGCTCTAAACAATATTCTGATTTTATAAGTTGATTCCTTGAGTATTAAAATCCCCAACATGAGGTCAAAATTAATATTCCAGCTTCAGGGGAAATAAAAAAAGTAGAAGCTCAATACATAGCAGACACTTCTAAGAATAAAAAGCCTGCATGTTGTGGTTCTGCCTCATCTCAATAAATACACACCTCATCTTCAGGTCTTTAATGTTTATTACAATCTGAGAGTTTCTTATGATTGTCACAAATGCTCAAAACGCCTTGACTAATTTCATATTTAGTTTACTTACAGTATTTCATCTTTAGAACGTTTCTAACATGTTGAATGTGTTGAAATTTACTACCAGCAGACTGACAGTGAAAAAGGCCAAAAGTAAAAACTAGGGAATTCAACAAGTTCTAAAATTTTTATTTTTTATACTGTATTGAGGATTTGTTCTGTTCTATGTATTGTATTGTATTGACCCCCATCTTTTGACACCCACTGCACGCCCAACCTACCTGGAAAGGGGTCTCTCTTTGAACTGCCTTTCCCGAGGATTGTTCCATTTTTTTCCCTACAAGGGTTTTTTTGGGAGTTTTTTCTGGTCTTCTTAGAGAGTGAAGGCTGGGGGGCTGTCAAGAAACAGGGCCTGTTAAAGCCCATTGTAGCACTTCTTGTGTGATTTTGGGCTATACAAAAATAAATTGTATTATATTGTATTGTATACACCAAACCAAAAAAGAAGATAAAAACTAAAAGTCAAAAGCAAACAATCAAAACTAGGAAATCTGGACACATTCAGACTGACAATAGAATCAGAATTGTAGATATCATCCTGTTACAGCAAGGACAACACATTATGCCACAGGTGTCGAACTCCGGGCCTGGAGGGCCGCAGTGGCTGCAGGTTTTCATTCTGACCCTTTTCCTAATCAGTGAGTAGTTTTCACTGCTAATTAATTTGTTTTCCCTTTATTTCAATAGTCCTGTTTTTAACGATTCAGTCCTCTGAATTGATTTGCTTCTTCAGCCAAACAGAAATGAGACGTGAAACGAGCCAACAGATGACCAGCTAAACTGGGATTTCAAATTCCAACCAATTTCACTCCAAATAGTCTCTTAATGAGAATCTGATTCTTGCTGTTAATTAAGCCCGTTATTTAATTCAATGGCTTGTTGCTGCTGTCATTCTGCCACAGCAGACATTTACAAATCTGTTGATTTTTCTGTTTTTTTAAGAACACCGCCAAAATGCTTTGGTGACCAGAGAGACCCACCTGACTGAGACCTTCACCTTTCTTTATTTTCAGATATTGTGTGATAGGCACAGGTGAGCTGGTCATACGGTGGCTTGTTTGATGTCTCATTATTGTTTGGCTACTAATTAAGGAAAAAGAGACAACTAAGGGGCCTGAGTCAAGTTAATTAAAACTAAAGCAAAAGAAGTTAATTAGCAGTAAAAACGGCTCACTAATGAAGAAGATGGTTAGAATGAAAACATGCAGCCACTGCGGCCCTTGAGGACTGGAGTTTGACACCTGTGCATTATGGTAACCACCATGCCACAGTGAGAAAAATCACAGGAAGATGTTAAATGAAATACATGTTAATGAAGACATAACTACAAGGTCCACTACATCAGCATTATGAACATATTAGGGTTTGAAATTATAAAGTTGTTGATCTTTACTGTTTTATTTTTGAGCTAATGAGCACTAGATGACGTAAAAGGTAGCGACTTCTCTGTGCAGCAGACAGACTTGTAGCTGAGTGGGAGAGGCAGTGAACCCTAAAAACAGGGGTCTGATTGATAGCACCAAAAGTTTTAGTTTTAGTTTTAAGGGTCTGCAGATATGATTTAGTTTAATTACTAGTGATGAACTTCTAAAATATTCTGAATCCCCAGAGTCCATTAATTCTTGTATATTTTTTATTAAATTTTGCACCAGAGTGCTCAGTGAATTCTTCACCAGTGTTGGACTACAAACCTCCACCTCACCAATGCTAAGTTTTGGTGATTTTACAAAATGTTCTGCATTGTGCTTACAGTCAGCAGCAATATGTCCAAACTCTACACAAATGAATCTGCAGTCCTGGACAAAGGTTTGCACCAACATCTAAGTCATTGTGCCAATTATGTCATGACATGCCACTGTCTAACGATGTTTCATCACATCATGAAATTGGTGTCACAAAATGGCAGCTCACATTAGGAAACAAAATGGCACTTGTGGCAAATTCAACAGAAAACAATAATAAAATTAATTAAATTTCACACAAAATGACATACAGGTAGACATTCATTCCTTAGAATTAAAGCTTTAATAAAAATAATTTGTCCCCATGTTCTTTCCATCTCATTAGTAGAGCTTGTGTTGTGGCGAGATCTTAGAAAAAACAGGCAGAGTCTCCAGAAAGATAGTCAGAATTTAACACTTTATTGCAGAGCAATTCATGAACCTAACATTTTATGTTTATTTGTAATCAGATGACTTGATAATATGGTTGGTGGCGATACAGACAGCAAATATATATGTTAAAAATTTCCAATTTTATGTTGCCACTGATGTTCACAATAATGATCGGAGATGAAGCCCTTATACACTTCACCATGCTTGTATCCGGATGCTTTCATCCACACAGTTGCCCAAATTACATCCAGCTGTGGTATTTTAACCTAGGTTTCTATCATATTAAAGCAACCAGTTACCATACTGACAGCAGGTGTCAATCCTCCTTTCAGAGGATGTCAGCACTACTATCTGAAATGCAAGTCATTGGCTCTTCTCCAATGGCACATATAAATTGCAAGGGCTATACTCAAGCTTTTTATTTAGGTTAAAATCTTCTGTCACCAGCTGGGGTCTTCGGTTTACACCTGGGCTTTTCAATTCACAACTCCACATTCACCCTTCCATGCATAAAACACTTCATCTCCTTTGAGCCAAATTAAGCTAAATTATTACTTAGTTTGTTTATATACTATAATACTTAATCATTTGTCTTGCATCACCGTCAGCATATCAGCCTAAACTGTATTATTTTATACTAATATATGTGGATGCTCTTTTAGCTCCATGTTATTCATTATATTATTTAAACCGGACTTGCTATACCTACTAATGTTGGATGATAGTGTAATGTAATTCCAAAGGTGCATTATATGCAGTGTTAGAGTAAATGTAAATTATGTAAATCATTGGTTCTTAAAGGCAACTTATCTTCCATACTAAGTATCAATAAGCCTAAAAATAACATGTTTAATCATTTTATCCTAAATATTTCCCTAAACCTTAGATAGTTTAACTGCTGTGGGTGATGGCCTGCTGTTCATCCCGGCCAATACCCCCAGGCCGCCAGATGGAGCCCTCCCTGTAGCATGGAAGTGCCCGAAGACCAGCAGGGAATTATGGACAATTGAGTTTTTATTCCCAACCCTGCTGGACACCGTGGGGCCCACCAGAGGACGCTGCAGGGAGGCTCAAAGACTCATACGTGCCCTATAACCCGGAAGCATGTCATGATCATATGACCAGAAGGAATGAAGTGTTTCCGGGTTGAAGAGAAGGACTTTTTATCTGACCCGGAAGTGACAAGAAATCACATGAACTGTAGGATGGGAAACATTTCCGGGTCAGGGAATATAAAAGGACTGTGGGAAAGCCCAGACGCTGAGCTGAGCTGGGAGGTAGGGTGGAAAAGTGTCTGGGAGAGGAGGATTGGTGATTATTGATTATTGTAGAGTACTTGTATGTGTAGTGTGGAGTGGAGGGTGCTTTGTGCACATAGTTATTATAAAATAAATAATAATTATAATTTTACCCGGTGTTTGGAGTGGTACCTGAGGGTTCAAGGGAACTCTAGTGCCCCCTACTGCTACACTGCATACAGTATTCCCAGTAACATAACAGATACAGATAACAGGATCATCTCCAGACAGAGGAGCAGCTTCAGCGACAGACTGCTGTCACCGTCCTGTTCCACTGACAGACTGAGGAGATCGCTCCTCCACCACACTATGTGACTCTTCAATTCCACCCGGGGAGTAAACGTTAACATTATACAAAGTTATTGTCTGTCTGTATACCTGCAATGTTATCACTCTTTAATTTAATATTGTTATTATTAGTATGCTGCTGCTGGGGTATGGGAATTTCCCCTTGGGGATTAATAAAGTATCTATCTATCTATCTATCTATCTATCTATCTATCTATCTATCTATCTATCTATCTATCTATCTATCTATCTATCTATCTATCTATCTATCTATCTACAGTGCATCTAGAAAGTATTCCCAGCGCATCACTTTTTCCACATTTTGTTATGTCACAGCCTTATTCCAAAATGGATTAAATTCTTTTTTTTCCTCAGAATTCTACACACAACACCCCATAATGACAACATGAAAAAGTTTACTTGAGGTTTTTGCAAATTTATTAAAAATAAACAAACTGAGAAATCCCATCTACATAAGTATTCACAGCCATTGCTCAATACTTTGTCGATGAACCTTTGGCAGCAATTCCAGCCTCAAGTCTTTTTGAATATGATGCCACAAGCTTGGCACACCTATCCTTGGCCAGTTTGGCCCATTCCTCTTTGCAGCACCTCTCAAGCTCCATCAGGTTGGATGGGAAGCGTCGGTGCACAGCCATTTTAAGATCTCTCCAGAGATGTTCAATCGGATTCAAGTCTGGGCTCTGGCTGGGCCACTCAAGGACATTCACAGAGTTGTCCTGAAGCCACTCCTTTGATATCTTGGCTGTGTGCTTAGGGTCGTTGTCCTGCTGAAAGATGAACCGTTGCCCCAGTCTGAGGTCAAGAGCGCTCTGGAGCAGGTTTTCATCCAGGATGTCTCTGTACATTGCTGCAGTCATCTTTCCCTTTATCCTGACTAGTCTCCCAGTCCCTGCCGCTGAAAAACATCCCCACAGCATGATGCTGCCACCACCATGCTTCACTGTAGGGATGGTGCCTGGTTTCCCTCCAAACGTGACGCCTGGCATTCACACCAAAGAGTTCAATCTTTGTTTCATCAGACCAGAGAATTTTCTTTCTCATGGTCTGAGAGTCCTTCAGGTGCCTTTTGGCAAACTCCAGGCAGGCTGCCATATGCCTTTTACTAAGGAGTGGCTTCCGTCTGGCCACTCTACCATACAGGCCTGATTGGTGGATTGCTGCAGAGATGGTTGTCCTTCTGGAAGGTTCTCCTCTCTCCACAGAGGACCTCTGGAGCTCTGACAGAGTGACCATCGGGTTCTTGGTCACCTTCCTGACTAAGGCCCTTCTCTCCCGATCGCTCATTTTAGATGGCCGGCCAGCTCTAGGAAGAGTCCTGGTGGTTTCGAACTTCTTCCACTTACGGATGATGGAGGCCACTGTGCTCATTGGGACCTTCAAAGCAGCAGAAATTTTTCTGTAACCTTCCCCCAGATTTGGGCCTCAAGACAATCCTGTCTCAGAGGTCTACAGACAATTCCTTTGACTTCATACTTGGTTTGTGCTCTGACATGAACTATCAACTGTGGGACCTTCTATAGACAGGTGTGTGCCTTTCCAAATCATGTCCAATCAACTGAATTTACCACAGGTGGACTCCAATGAAGCTGCAGAAACATCTCAAGGATGATCAGGGGAAACAGGATGCACCTGAGCTCAATTTCGAGCTTCATGGCAAAGGCTGTGAATACTTATGTACATGTGCTTTCTCAGTTTTTTTATTTTTAATAAATTTGCAAAAACCTCAAGTAAACTTTTTTCATGTTGCCATTATGAGGTGTTGTGTGTAGAATACTGAGGGAAAAAAATGAATTTAATCCATTTTGGAATAAGGCTGTAACATAACAAAATGTGGAAAAAGTGATGCACTGGGAATACTTTCTGGATGCACTGTATCTATCTATTCCCGTTGATGCACATATTGCTTTATGAAGAAAGTCAGTCAAAAATCTCAATATAATCCCCCCTGGTGGGTCTGATTAAAGACCCATACTTTAAGGAAGAATCACAAAACTCAAAATCAGGGCTCACTCATAAGACAATCACCAATAAATCAACAATGTTATCAAAAATGTTATAAATGATTAGCAGTTGCAGTGATTATACAGCAACAGAGCGAAGCAAATAGCAAAATGCAGAAAAGTCCTTATATATCTTTTTTTTTCTTCTTTCATTGTTCCCACGAATGGCACAATATAAGCAACGTACTTCAACCCAGGCGCTTTGTACACCGTAGAGGGTCACACTCCTGGGGAGCGGTTACTAGCACATCACCCAGGAGGTTTTCTTCCATGTCATTTTTAAAAATTCCATCCAATAAGTGAGCAAAGTCTTCAGTGGACAGAATGTGTGGCTCGACAAATTGCATAGTCATTTGGTTGATAGCAATCCCAGAAATAAATGATCTCAATAAGGGCAGTAGGCAGCAGAACACCAATCCAAGGCACAACAATGTGATCAAATTGATGATACCGGCTTTAGCAAGCATAGCTCCCCATACCCCCAAATTTACTTGGAACCAATCCCACACGTGTACATCCTTTCCAGTGTTTGTGTAAACCTCCTTTCTAAGTGCTTTTAATTTATTCATGGCCTGTGTGAAAGAGCCTTCGGGCGAGGTATTATTTGGAATAAATGTACAACATTTGTCTCCGAACAAATGACACACTCTTTCTCAGCTAGTAACCAGTCTAGTACCTGTCTGTTTTGCCATGTCATACGACTGGTAGCATCTACCAGTTTCCCCCAGTGCTGTTAGAGCTGAATCTGTGTAATTAATAAACCTCTGCTGGTTATAATCTAAATAAATAATTAATCCATTCTAAATTCATATTAGGGGTTATCCAGATCAGTATAGACTCAAGACCTGACAAGATCTCATCTCTGCTCTTAAATTCAGTTGGAATACCTCGGGGTTGACCTATGGCATCTAAATATACTCTTGGATCAGGTTCATAAGCTCTCTTGACTTGATCCTCCTGTAAATATCTAATGGTAACTTCCTGGACGGCCATTACCATAGTACATTTTCCTGACCAATCATGAGGTAAGACATCTAACAAACCAAACTCTGGCTCAAACAACCACCACCTATCAGCTAATGGTCTATCCTGGTTGGCTATTGCTGGCATTATTAAGGCAGCTTCATTCAAACCCCAAGTTCTAGTGCAATTACCCTCAAATACCCCTACTAATGCACTACCTTTCCGTACATAACACTCATATGATGACTGTGATATCTTAGTGTATGTGGGGGTTTCTGCCTTGTGGTTGGCCATACTCCTGACCCCTTGCAGTCCAACCAATTCAGTGTCTTATTGTTGAAATTTGATGACCCTTGTAATATGATACACCAATAAAGACAGTATGTCTTGTTTTCTTGGAGTCAACGCCGGCATGTCTCTGTTGAATAAGGGAACGGCTGGTCTAGCCTTTGCACATAAGCAACATTCCCTGCCTGCGGTATTTACCACCTCCTTAGCTATATACATGGCTCATCTGTACCACTCATTTCTCTGGGCCTCTTCCCATAATTCCCCAATTTTAGTGCCATTTTTGCCATTATCCCACTCTATCTGACTATTACGCTTAAATCTAAACTTGGAAACATTCCTGCCAGGTGATGTTAGTGCTGCCCCTGTCTCCAAGTTCATATGCCAGTCATCACTGTCATATGAAACAATGCCAAGTTCATGTGTAACAGTTGTAACTGAAACAATCACAGGTATATGATCTTCATGTTGAATGACTCTATGAAATGGTCGAGTCAGCATTATTGTTAATATTACCAGTCCTGCCAAACACACTGCCACCAATATTAGCCTCTCTGTTTTATGTATCTGTTTTGTTAAATGATAGTTGTTCTTGCGTAGTGTGTCCAGATGTTGCAGATGCATCTTACTTTGTAACTGGTTGACCCTCAGGGTTTGCTTTTTGCTGGATGTCATCCAGGCCTTCCACAGCTACGTCTCCTCCATTTTCTGGAACAGTGTCATCTTGATGATCTTGGGCTGCTCCCGGAACTCTGGTACAATGGTTTAGGTGGTACCAATTTGTGCTTCCTTCCACCTACACAGCCATCTGGGTAGCTCACACTACTGTATACACTCCCTCTCGTCCTGGTTCATCCCACCTCCTTCGGTACACCCTCAGGTAGATTTAGTCCCCAGGTTTGATCAGGCTCTCAAGCTCTTCAACTGGCTCTGGGTTTCTGATTACATTTTGCCTGAAGAAGAGGCCTGAGTTGCCTCGAAAGCTTGCATATTGTAATCTGTTTAGTTAGCCAATAAAAGGTGTCATTTTGCTTGGCTTTTCTCTGCTTTTCTCCTGTAAATATATAACCTTGTGGATAGCAGTTAATTGTTTCATATAATTTCATAATTCCAATTGCAATTGCTCTAAAGGGGGTCCTTTATGGGGTCTCCTCCAGACTGGTGACGGCATTGATTGACCAGTAAGCATTTCATGTGGTGTTAAATGCATCTTACGGCTTGTTTGCATAAGATAGCTCATCAAAGCAAGTGGCAGGGCATCTACCCAATTCAGTTTGGCTATAGCACAGATTTTATTTAACTTAGATTTTAATGTCCCATTTACTCTTTTCATTCCCTGCGATTGAGGATGATACACACAGCCAAGTCTTTGTTTGATTCCCAGCACTTGAATAACCTGTTTCACTGTTTTTTGAATAAATGCTGCCCCGTTATCAGAGATTATTTCTGTGGGGATGCCAAATCTTGGTATCACCTCCCTAGTCAGGAATTTCACAACTGTACTTGCCCCCTGATCTGGGGATAGAGTTGCCTCTACCCATCTGCTGAATCTGTCAATCACAACTAGCATGTATCTTTTGGCACAAACTATTTTAATCATATCTACATAATCCAGGACTATGTGTTTGAATATAACTTCTGGTACAGGTATGTGCCCCAATGGGGTGGTGATGCCCTTCCTCATGTTGTTTTTTGCACAGACCTCACAATCTGACAGGAATTTATCCACTGTGGCCTGTAAATATGGAGATCAATAGTCCCAAGTCTTGATTGTCTTAATTATCTCCCCTCGTGCACAATGGTCAAAACCATACGTATCAGAGGATTCGGCAGCACAGAAGGAGCAACAATTAAACCACTGGAAGAGCGCCAAAGGCCTTGGGTATCTTTTTTAGCTCCTCTCTGGTCCCACAGTGACTTTTCAGATAGATGAGCTCTGTCTTGCATATCAAGGATGTCTTTCTCTGTAACTCCAGACTCTATTATTACCAGTGGTGCAAGTATAGTGACCCGTGTTTTCGAGGCTGCTCTTGCCACCTCATCAGCCAGATTGTTACCCCTTATGACATAGTTATTGCCCTTTTTGTGGACTTGACACTTGATGATGGCCAGTTGATCAGGCAGCATCATGGCTGCGATGAACTCCAAAATTTGTTTGTAATGCTGCACTGGCGAGCCATCAGACTTTTTAAAATCATGCTGCTTCCATACTGCCCCGAATAAATAACAGGCTCCATGTGCATACGCTGAGTCTGTAAAAATGTTCACAATCCTGTTTTTACTTAACTGACATGCTTCAGTAAATGCTTTAAGTTCAGCTAATTGAGCTGAGCAGGGCTGTTGACATTCTCTAGAGACAATTACATCAAAATGGCCATCCTTATATTCTACAACTCCAAGGCCCGCATGGTTTCCTGTATGATCTTTAAAGCAGGAGCCATCCACAAAATAAGTGTGGGTAGCATTTTGAAAAGGCAGTGATTCTAGATCTGGGCATAATCGGTGAAGACCAAGGGATATGCTATACATTCATGAGGCTCTCCATCTATAGGTACATACTCTGCAATGTTAAGTATATCACATCTTTGAATTGTAACATCAGGATAAGTTAGCAGTAAAAGACCAGATGTCAGCCTAGCTGGCGTTAGGACAAATCTGCCTCGGTGTATGAGTTCAGCAATCTTATGATGCGTATAGATGACTACTGGATAACCCATTGTAATAGTGGAAGCTTTGTCATAAGCATATTGGACAGCCGCTAGTCCCTGAAAACAGGGTGGGTATCCTTGGGCTACGGTATCCAGTTTAACACTGTAGTATGCTAAGGACTAACGTTTTCTACCGCTACACGTTTCTTGCATTAGCACTGCAGTAGCGAATCCTGAGCGTGTGTTCACTACAAATAACAAAAATGGCTTGTCATATTCAGGTAAGGCCAAAGCAGGTGCAGACTGCATTTCCCCCTTTATTGAATCAAAGGCCACATTAGCATCTATTGTCCAAGTCAATTGATTTCTTAAGTCTTGTACTCCAGCAGCTTTCATCACATCTCTCAAGGGTGCTATCTTTAATGCATAATCTGGAATTCAGTTTGAACTGAACCCAGTCATCCTCAAAAATGTCATCATTTGTCTCACGGTCTGTGGTTTGGGGGCTTTACTGATGCCCTCCAATTGAATTGGTGCAATTGCTTTTCTATTCTTTGTAATGAGCCTTCTCAAATACTCATCCTCAGGCTGGCAGAACTGTAACTTAGTTTTTGAAACTTTACGTCCACCCTGTGCCAATCTTTCAAGTATGGTCACAGTGTCTACATGACATTGCTCCATTGTTGTAGAACAAAGTCATCTACATATTGTATCAGGGTACTGTCTAGCATCAAATCTTCCAAATCTGCCTTTAGAACATGATTGAATACATGTAGAGAGTGATTAAATCCCTGGGGCATCCTAGTATAGGTATTTTGCTTCCCTTGATATGTAAAGGCAAACAAAAACTGACATCCATCCATCCATCCATTTTCCAACCCGCTGAATCCGAATGTTTCAGCCAATGGTATGCTAAAAAAGGCTGAACACAAATCAATGACAGAAAAGTATTGTGCAGTCACTGGGATGCTTGTGAGTAATATGTGTGGATTGGGAACTTCTGCAGGTCAGTCCTATACTACTTCGTTCACAGTTCTCAAATCATGCACTAGTCTCCACTTAGATTTATCTGTCTTTACAGCTAGTAACAAAGGTGAGTTGCAGATGCTCGTAGTCTCCTTTAAGACACCTACATTCAGGAGTCCTGTGATTGTATTTAATATGCCCTTCTCTGCTTCTGGCTTGAGAGGGTATTGTGCTTTCCAGGGTAATTTACACCCTGGTTTAACCCTCACTTCTATAGGATTAGCTGACTTGACTAGGCCCACATCATTGTAGTGGGCTGACCATAATAGGAACTATGGCTTCCATTTTCAGCCTATATAGCTCCTGTGCTGTCCTGTTCTGTTCTATTCATGGGGATGCTGGAAGCTCTACCACTTTGGGTGCACCCTCCATGGATACTGAATACAGTATACTCTGGAACCGCTTATCCTTAGACTGACTGATGAACAGGTCATTTGTTACTTTCCATTCTGCCTTGCCTGCCTCTTTCATCATAGGGCCTGCATCTTTGCTTTCATATCCTGGGGCTATGCTTTCATAGCCTGCTTCTTGTCTAAAGTAACTAAACCATTCTCTGTTGTTAATCACCTGTGCCTTTCACCGCACTACTTCTACAGGGGTCTCAATCTTTACCATTGTTATCCCCCTACAGTCTCGGACTACCCCAACTGCCAACTTCAAATTAGGCAAGACGTTTACGCAAATCAGGTTCAGCTTTTCTCAAAATCTGTCACACTGTCCTTGTTTGCACCACTGGTTTCCCTGCTCTTACTCTAGGGTACCAGTTTAATGTTCAAAATTACACTAACTACAATCCTAGGGCTAATTAGCACTTGCGCAATAATACTTATTCTTCCCACAATTTGTCATCTCCCAAATATATTCACACTATATTTCTATAATAAGTCTCAGTTTTCAAATAGACAGAAAGGACTTTCCGGGAGTACTGATCCATTGCACCTATTTCTCCCTTCAGTCTCTCTTCTGCTATTTTCCATTTTCTTATCTCTATTCAACTATTATGCAAATTCTTTAAAGTTTACTGTCAAACCTTGCTGCCCAGACATTCGTATATAATTTTCTTCCATAGGAAGTGCAGGTGCAGAAAATTAGACCACAATCTCCTTCCCATACACCACACCTCCACAACCTCTAATTTTCTCCGAGCTCTAACTGTAATTACGTTTAATCCAATCTTTGCTCTTTTTCCCCAAACACGAAATGCCCTATTTCTTCTGCGATACTTCCTCCACAAACGTTTACTAACTGTAATCAGTTCAGCATTACTTGCTCTAATCACCAACCCTTAAATAAAATTCCACACTCTAGCCTCACTTATAGCCTCCACCCTATAGTCCTCCACATAGATTCCTGTCACACAATACTTGTATGATATACTAGCCAACCCGCGGCGTAGCATACGCCACTTAATTATGTATTGATGGGTGAACACTTCCTGAAAGACACAGTTGTCCAAATGGGGTTGGTTTTGAGGATACGACTGTAGGTGAATGAAAAGTTGGAATGCTGGAGAGGGCAACATACAATACAGCGTTTTACACGCTGCATACAGTGATTCACATCGAAGCATAGACACTGCTAAGACCATGGGATACCCCTCGCAAACTGTTTTAAACGCTGCATACAGCAATTCACATCCGTGACAAATATATTTCTTCTTAGATGGTCCTGTCGCGTCCACCCTCGCTCTTGAAGCATACACACTGCCTGGTCCTGTGCCCGCTCACAAAAGCAACTAACAGAGACCCACCCACCAACTGTAAGACCATGGGATACCCCTTGCAAACTGTTTTACACGCCGCATACAGCGATTCATATCTGCGACAAACATGCTTCTTCTTATGGGGTAGGTTTTTTAGGATATGACTGTAAGGGAACTCTGGAGACAGCAACATACAATTGTCCGTGACTGAAAACTGGAGGACCACCACTGCGCCCCCACCTCCCAGAGAGAGGGACGGGGCTGGATGGCGGGTACATGTGGAGAGCGGAACGGGGTGTGAGGGGAAGGACGCCCAGTGAGGACGATGTATTGATGGGTGAACAGTCATCTCTTAGTCATCGTTCAATACGTACTGCCTGCTCATTTGTCCTCCCCCAACTCCTCACCTGAATTGGTTTCATCTGTGTACAGTCCACATGCACCTCTGAGCCACGTTGACTTTTTATTGCTCTTTTTGTCCGGGCCAGGTGAGGTTTCCCGTGTTGAGTGTAATTAAGCCAAAGGCTCCACACCTGGTGGTACCCTTCCGTCAATTCCTTTAAGTTTCAGCTTTGCAACCATACTCCCTCCTGAACCCAAAGACTTTGGTTGCCCGGCGGATCATGGGAATAATGCCACCAGATCGCCAGTCGGCATCGTTTATGGTCGGAACTATGACGGTATGTGATCGTCTTCGAACCTCTGACTTGCGCTCTTGATTAATGAAAACATTCTTGGCAAATGCTTTCGCTCTCGTGCGAATTGTTGATGGGCGGGGCTGTGATGTGCGTGTGCCATGGAGGCGACAGCGACTGTCGCGGTGTTTGTTGCCTGGAGAGCGAGGGTAGACATGGGCCGGGGAATAAGGAGTATTGTGTAGACAAACGTTTTCCGTGTTCCTGCAGGACCATCTAAGAAGAAGCATGTTTGTCGCGGATGCGAATCGCTGTATGTAGCGTGTAAAACAGTTTGCGATGGTGAACGCGGTCGTGCGTTGTAACCGAAAAGTCAACGTGGCTCAGAGGTGCATGTGGGCTGTAGCAGAGACGAACGCAAATGACGCTGTGTTTTGTGAGTTGTCGTGTCTGACTTGGTGGGCGTGGCTTTGTGAGTTGTCGGACGCCGTGTTTTGTGAGTTGTCACGTCCGAGCTGGTGGGCATGGCTCTGTGAGTTCTCGTCCTATCCCATTTGGTGGGCGGGGCTCTGTATTGCGTGCGTCTTCCTTGCCATGGACTTCGTGAATTATATATATAGATGGGTAACTTCTTTTTGGACACTCACACACACTTATTATGTATTTATTACCTTTGCGCTCAATACCCGCTAGTCAGGCTTAAGAGCTCTTTCATACTCACAACTTTCTCTGATTCTGTGACTTATCTCTTACTGCCACTAAAGATAACCGGAGGTCATGTAGTCATTCATTCAATCAGTGGCTGTTCAGGGATGGGGCATTAAAAATGTGTATGTCTAACCTTTATCTAGATGCCATTCAATGCACTGATGTTACCCTAAACTCCAGCACTGGCACTTGCTTACACAAAATTACACTCTATTTAAGCCTATACTACACATATACTCAAGCCTACGTGCAAAGCTATATTTACACCTGCGCAGAATCTATGAATTTATGTTTTATCGATCGTCACAGTTTCCTTACAAACTCCATAACTCCTATTCTATCCTGTCCTAACCTATGTACCTATCACATCACATATCTCGTTACCCACTATTCACACTTGTAAAACTTGTAAAGCTAGCCCTATTCTTACCTATACTTCCCTAAGCTTTCCCTGCACTAAATTTTATATATTGGTCTTTATTTATTTATTTATTGATTGTTGTTATTGTATACATTCCTCCACGGGCGGACGTGGAGTCAGCGAGTGACATCATCCATTCTGCTGTTGCTAAGTTACAAACGCAGCACCCTGAGGCGCTTGTGCTAATCGCTGGAGACTTTAACCATGTGACACTGGACAAAACATTACCTGCATTCTCCCAGTATGTTGACTGTAACACCCGGGGAAATAAGACTATTGGTTTACTGTATGCAAACGTTAAAGACGCATACAGCGCCACCCCGCTGCCTGCGCTTGGGAAAGCAGATCATAACCTGGTTCTGCTTCAGCCTCACTACAAACCAAGAGTGAGGGTCCTACCTGTAACCACACGATCATTCAGGAAGTGGACCCTGGAGGCTGAGAATACTCTGAGAGAATGTTTTGGAACTACAGACTGGGATATCCTGCAGGGATCTCATAGTGAGAACATTGAGGAAGTTGTTGACTGCACTACTGACTACATCAACTTCTTTATGGATATTGTAGCTCCAGTAAGAACTGTACGCTGCTATGCTAACAACAAGCCATGGATTACAAGTGACATCAAGGGCCTTTTGAACCAGAAGAAAAGGGCTTTTAAAGATGGTGATCAGCATGAGCTCAAGCGCGTGCAGAAGGAACTCCAAGTCCAGCTCAGGGCGGCGAAGGAGCAGTACAGGAGAAAGCTGGAGCAGAAGTTGCAGAATAACAGCATGAAGGAAGTGTGGGATGGGATGAAGATCATCACTGGCTGCAGCTCGAAGCGGGGTACCACCATCGAGAGAGACGTGAAGAGAGCAAACCAAATGAACATCTTCTTTAACAGGTTTGACCACCCTAATCCACTCTCGCTCCCACCTCGGAGTACTGCACCCTCCACACATCCTTCTGCTGATACCAGCTTAGGAGAGACATCCCCACCCATAATTACAACAGCGCAGGTGAGCAGAGAGCTGAGGAGACTTCGTGCCAGCAAAGCAGCGGGTCTCTACAGCGCATCTTCAACCTGAACCTGGAACAGGGGAGAGTCCCGAGGCTTTGGAAAACATCTTGCATCACCCCAGTCCCAAAGGTATCACGTCCTAGTGAGCTGAATGACTTTCGGCCTGTTGCTCTGACATCACATGTGATGAAGACCATGGAGAGGCTGCTGCTTCACCACCTTAGGCCACAGGTTCAACACGCCCTTGACCCTCTGCAGTTTGCATATCAGGAGAAGGTGGGAGCGAAGGATGCCATCATCTATATGCTACACCGATCCCTCTCCCACTTGGACAGAGGCAGTGGTGCTGTAAGAATTATGTTTCTAGACTTCTCTAGCGCCTTCAACACAATCCAACCTCTGCTCCTTAGGGACAAGCTGACAGAGATGGGAGTAGATTCATACCTGATGGCATGGATCGTGGACTTAAAG
Organism: Erpetoichthys calabaricus; assembly: GCF_900747795.2. NCBI lineage: Eukaryota > Metazoa > Chordata > Cladistia > Polypteriformes > Polypteridae > Erpetoichthys > Erpetoichthys calabaricus. The sequence continues at coordinate 838,107 of NC_041395.2, read as the reverse complement.
ACAGACCTCAGTATGTGCGTCTTGGGAACTGCAGGTCTGACATTGTGGTCAGCAGCACAGGAGCGCCGCAGGAGACTGTACTTTCTCCGGTCCTGTTCAGCCTATATACATCGGACTTCCAATACAACTCGGAGTCCTGCCATGTGCAAAAGTTCACTGATGACACTGCTATCGTGGGCTGCATCAGGAATGGGCTGGAGGATGAGTATACGGACCTAATCAATGACTTTGTTAAATGGTGCGACTCAAACCACCTACAACTGAACACCAGCAAAACCAAGGAGCTGGTGGTGGATTTCAGGAGGCCCAGACCCCTCATAGACCCTGTGATCATCAGAGGTGACTGTGTGCAGATGGTGCAGACCTATAAATATCTGGGAGTGCAGCTGGATGATAAATTAGACAGGACTGCCATTACTGATGCGCTGTGTAAGAAAGGACAGAGCCAGTTATACTACCTTAGAAGGCTGGCGTCCTTCAACATCTGCAATAAGATGCTGCAGATGTTCTATCAGACGGTTGTGGCGAGTATCCTCTTCTATGCGGTGGTGTGCTGGGGAGGCAGCATTAAGAGGAAAGACGCCTCACGCCTGGACAAACTGGTGAGGAAGGCAGGCTATATTGTTGGCATGGAGCTGGACAGTTTAACATCTGTGGCAGAGCGAAGGGCGCTCAGCAGGCTCCTGTCAATCATGGAGAATCCACTGTATCCTCTAAACAGGATCATCTCCAGACAGAAGAGCAGCTTCAGCGACAGACTGCTGTCACTGTCCTGCTCCACTGACAGATTGAGGAGATCGTTCCTCCCCCAAACTATGCGACTCTTCAATTCCACCTGGTGGGGGTAATGTTAACATTCAACATTATACAAAGTTATTGTCTGTTTTTCACCTGCATTATTATCAATCTTTAATTTAATATTATTTATTGTATCAGTATGCTGCTGCTGGAGTATGTGAATTTCCCATTGGGATTAATAAAGTATCTATCTATCTATCTATCTATCTATCTATCTATCTATCTATCTATCTATCTATCTATCTATCTATCTATCTATCTATCTATCTATCTATCTATCTATCTATCTATCTATCTATCTATCTATCTATCTATCTATTTAAAAGAGTTTATAGATTATACAGTATATATATTTTACATATATATATATATATATTTTTTATTTTTTTTTTAATCCCTCACACTAGCTCACTTACTCCACCTGCTCGGTGCCAATCTTCTTGACCTCACCCCTCTATGGCGAGCCAAGTGTGGCAACCACAGGCATTCCGCCTACATATGCAGACCCTTGTCTCTAATCCAAGGCAGCATTCGTAGGACTCCAACCTTGTCGGTCCCTTAATCTACAAACTTTATGTGGGACACAGCAAGAAGGGAGGGCAAAGTCCAATGCACCAGGGACCCTGACCCACTTCTTGATCTGACTCGTTCCCCCTGCACAAGTCCTCACAGCCTACTCCTTGCTGTTCTAAGGTGTGCAGGAAGAGAATGGCCCAATTTACAGATGAAAGTGTACACAGGCTTTACTTCACAACCTGGCCAATGTAGCCCACGGATAACTCGAGTTTCCCACTTTTCAAATTCTCACTCACACACACACACACACTTGCAATGTAACAGTAATGCCGGCTTTTCTTACCACACTTGTGGCTGCCCTTCCTTCCTCTCCCCACTATCAGTTCGTCATCTAGAAAGGCTTCTTTTACTGTTTCTCTGTTGGAGGGGCAGGATCTCCGTGAAACTAACACAAACAAATTATATAGGGAAACTCCCTTACCTTTTTTGTAGTGGCCACTGTTTATGTTGGTCTCCTGGAGCCCTGTCCCAGCTGCTGGATCCACTTCAGCCCTCTTCTAGTCCTGCCGCAGTCGCCAATCTGTTGTGGAAAAATCTTAGAAAAAAACAATCAGTCTCCAGAAAGGCAGTCAGAATTTCAGACTTTATTGCACAGCATAGAAAACAATTGCAGAGCACATAAAGCCTGTCTCAATTCATGAAGTGAGCCCCGAGTGTCCAGAGCGCCCCGAATATATTACATCATGTTCTAATCCTGGGCTGGTAAGGTTAATGGCCTTTCAGTTGTTAATCAACTCCCAACTTAACAATTAAGTTGAGGAACAATTAAATTGAGACGAGGGGGACCCAGAAGATAAAAACTAACTGGACTGCCTAATGAATAATTCAATAACTGAATACTTCACTAAATGATTACTTGTTTTACTAGCATCCTGTAAGGCTAAGGGTAACATAGTAAGGTAGTAAGCGGCTGTGCCAGGGAGTGGTAGCACACAGCTGTACTGATAAGAGCTAAGCTGCAAAAATAACCTTGACATCACACAGTGCTTCATGCTTGAGAGAAAAGAAAAAAGACAAGCCTTTAAAAATTGTTTCTTTAAGTTCACTCATATGTACTACTACATCTTATTATTATCTATTATCACTAAGCTATATAAAGAAATATTGCAAATGCTATGGTAAAATATATATATGCGTACTAATATAGAAAGCCCATGAATGCAGACAGTAGTACTGTTAAGTCATGGCACACAGCTGCCCGGTGCTCTGACATGGGCCAACCTGATGCTTACGTCATGGCACATGTTCAGAAAAAAAGTCCCCCAGCTTTCAATAATCAACGCTTAAGTCCCTATAATGTTCAAAACTAACTAATATCATAATACATTGTGTTAAATTGTATTGCCCAAGCTATTAATGAACTCTAATGCTTCTCTTCTAAATGCCATTTAATTGCTTATATATTTTATACACTAGCTTAAGAGCTTACCCTTTACTCACACAGGCAAAGGCCTTACATGCAGTTTGTTTAGTTTTAGAAAGCTCTGTTCCTGCAATGTTCAACACAAAGTTTGCCTGTTTGCTTCCTCAGAGTGCATGATGACCTCGTCTCACAGCTTGCCTTGCAGAAACTCAAAACAAAGCAAGTACGAGGGACAGGCAGGCAAGATGCCTCTCTAACAATACTAATGGTGTACTTTTAAAATTGTTTCAGGCCTACGCTTTATATAGCTAAGAGCACAAAACTAATAATGAAGTGCATTGATCCCTATTTAAAATTTCAACACTTGCAGGTTCTCTAAACACACAGAGAGTTTTATTATTTCATTATTAAAAAGTCAAGGTTGTTTTCCTATGGAAGTCCAAAGCTGCACTTCTAACTACACACGATACTCTGCGGCCTGCTTTCCCTTTCAGCTTTCCCAGCATACCCTGCACTCCCTCCTGTTCAGCTTGTCAAGTCTTTCAGGCCTTAGGCCGCCGTGTACTGGAGATCTGTCGGCTGTAAAGGTTCAAGTATCTGCCATACACATTTGAATCAACGCAATCTGCTGTAGCAGTTCTTGCATGAACAATTAATCTTCTGTTCAAAAGGGTCTGACTACAGTTACCCACCACACCAACCTTTATGTAGGGTGGGCTTTCTAGCTTTCAAAGAGCTGATGTCCTAAGGCCCTCATATGTTCTGAGCACCTAAAATAAAAATGTCACTTTCACTTGTCCTTCTTTTATCTCAGCAGACTTTCATCCTCAAATTCTCTTCATGTCTGTTAAAAAGTAGAGAAATGCCATTCTGAAATGCAGGTTTCAGTCATTGTAGTGTTCATTTTACTTGGTGTTTTTCATCTGGCCATTTGTAAAATTAGATATTTAAACCTAATTGATGTTGTGCTTTATAAAAGTGAAATTCAACAGCTCAGTGTGACCAGTGCTGATGTTTTTACAGAGATGTTATTTAGTAGGAACTAACAGAATGTCTGCAATGTCTTTATATCTTTACAGAGAGGGACAGATGAGTTACACTTGGCATTATAAATATACGGTTGACTGTGGGGACCTAAATGACTTCAGTGGAAAATTGAGACTCACAAACAATGAAGTCCACATTAAGCCATACTGGACAGAAGAGACACTGAAGACAATGAGCTCCTTTATAAAAAGCTCCTCAAGTAAAGCTGACATCAGAGTGGATGACATTGGTGATTACTGTGTCATAAATGAAGGATTTGTTCTCTTCTTGTCAGACTGTCTGGATTGGATATCTTCTATACGGTAAATAACCTAACAGGAATGTATTGTAGATTTAATGTTCTTGTCTCTCTTCTTCCTTTTAATTTGTGGTGTCATTTTGTACATCTGCTTCTTGTCACTAGTGGACAGCCTGAATGTTATGAACTCGAGAGTTTTTGAGCACAAAGTCCCAAAATATCCCACAAATGTTTAGATTAATGTCAAAACCCATGTAAGTTACACGAGGGAAGATTTGAATCTTTATAAATAAAAAAGTGTATTATTCACAAAAATGCTCTGTAACAAAACAAGATCTGGAGAGTATAAATCAAAATAGCAATATACACAATCCCAAAAGGCAAACAAAGTCCCCAAATGAAATCCCAGAGATGAGGTCAAAAATAGAGCAAGTGTTCAAAAATCCATAAAATCAAAAACACACAGAATAAACACACCACACCATGAGTGCATTTGAATGAACCACAAAGAACTGTGGGCTGTCCCACCTTAGTAGGGTTGAGGGCAGTCCCTTGATGCTGATAGGCAGGAGGCTCCCCCTCCAGAACAAACATGGCACACAGAAAATGATGCTCAAAAATAAGAAAACATAAATAACACAAAGTGTAAGAGATGAGACAGACCACGCTAAAGAGTTGTAGAACCACCCGGTAACTCTGTATAACTGAAAAGCAAAAAACCAAACAGCAATAGTAAAATAATGGCTTTTCAGACTGGACTTCCACAGTGAACTGACTTCAAAATGGCCAAACGTCTGGTTATATGTTTTGTCGGTAGGAAGAGATGAGTCCAGGTGGACGGTGGGTTTCTGTTTGTTTATTTTTCTTTTGAATATTATTAAAAAGTGCTTTCCTTCAGTATTATCACAAGATCAAATTGGATTTATCAAAGGCCGACACTTAGTTTCCAATCTCCAACACCTGTTTAATGTAATATATTCACCTGCAAAGTCGTTGGATGCAGAAAACGCATTTGATATGATTGAATGGAACTACCTTTTCACTACATTGGAGAAATTTGGATTTGGACCGAACATTATTGCATGGATCAAGCTACTGTATACCAATCCAGAAGCTTCAGTTTGTATTAACAACTTTAATTCAGACTACTTTAAATTAGAACGTAGTACCAGACAAGGATGTCCTTTGTCACCATTGCTGTTTGCAATTGCCATTGAGCCACTGGCAGTTCACTGTCGAAAGGCTTATGAAGTAAAGGGTATTATCAGAGAAGGACTTGAACAGAAAATTTCTCTATATGCAGATGATATGGTACTGTATATAACAGACCACAAAATACCGTGCCTGCAGTCCTAACAGCACTAATAGAATTTCAAAAGATCTCTGGTTTCAGAATTAATTTGAATAAAAGTGTGCTCTTTCCAGTGAATTCTCAAGCACACAATATTAGATTGGACACCTTCCCTTTTACCATAGCAGATCAGTTTAAATACCGAGGGGTAAACATCACAAGTAAACACAAAGCTCTTTATCAACAAAATTTTGCTGTCTGTATGGAAAAAATTAAGCAAGACTTGCACAGATGGTCAACCATTCATCTCACTCTAGCTTGAAGAATTAACATTGTTAAGATGAATATTCTTCCTAAGCTCCTCTTTATATTTCAAAACATTCCAATGTACATCAATACATCATTTTTGAAGCAATTAGATTCAACAATAACCTCATTTATTTGGAACCTAAAACATCCATGTATACAAAGACCTAAGGCAGAAGGTGGCATGGCTCTACCTAACTTTCAGTTTTATTACTGGGCAGCAAATATTCAAGCTATAAAAGCCTGGACACAAATAGATGAACATATACAGGCTTGGTCCGCAATAGAAGTAAAATCCTACTATACTTCTTTATATTCCCTGCTTTGTGCCCCAATAAATGCAAGTTATTATCAATATACTAACAACCCAATTGTGCTTAACTCACTCAGTATATGGAACCAATGTAGGAAGCATTTTAAGATGGAGAATCTTTTATCTGTGGCACCTCTACAAGAGAACCACCTTTTTCAACCCTCATAAACATATGCAGTTTTTAATATCTGGAAAACATTTGGGATTAAATTGCTTAGAGATCTTTATATAGACAACGTATTTGCATCATGCAAACAATTACATTCCAAATTTAATTTTCCAGCAACACAGTTCTTTCACTATCTTCAAATTATAAACTTTGTTAAACAGAACCTGCCCGATTTTTCCCATCTCCCACCTTCCTCTATGCTGGAAAAAATATTTCTCAGTTTCGAGGACTCAGACAGCATTTCTGTAATATATTAAACCATTTTACAGTCTCTCCCTTTCAAAGATCTCAGAGGACAATGGGAAAAGGATCTCTCATTCAACATATCAGAAAAGGAGTAGAAGGTAGCAATACAGAGAATTCACTCAAGCTCCATATGTGCAAAGCATACAATTATTCAACTCGAAATTATATATCGAGCATATCTGTCTCACTTAAAACTGTCCAAAATGTTTCCAGGGCAAGATCCAACATGCAAACGCTACAATCAAGTCCCTGCCTCACTGGGTCACATGTTTTGGGCCTGCGCCAAATTAACATCATTCTGGATCAAAATCTTTAAATGCCTTTCAGACAGCCTGGGGGTCCCAGTCCCTCCTAATCCACTAACAGCTGTGTCTGGTGGGCTCACAGAGGGACTTAAAGTGGAGAAGGACAAACAAACTGTAATGGCCTTCACTACACTACTGGCACGCAGACTTATTTTGCTAAACTGGAAGAATCCTAACTCTCCTCTTTTAAGTCAGTGGGTAACTGATGTTTTATATTATTTCAAATTTGAAAAAATCAAATTCTCGGTTAGAGGATCTGTGCAGAACTTTTTCAAAACCTGGCAGGATCTACTCAATAAGATTTTAGAATAAGCTCTTAAAGCACCGGGGAAGTAGATTCTCTCCCCATTTCTTTTTATTCTTCATTTATCTGTATCCACCTATTAAACTCATCAATTTTTTTTTCACTATTTTTAAGTTTTAGTCCGTTGGCCATGTTCTCTTTCTCAGGGGTGGGGGTTGATTTGTTTTCAAACCTATTTTTTTGTGAAAATTGATCTATTTGTATGGAATGATTACAATAAAATCAATAAAAAGAAAAGTGCTTTGCTATATTGATGCCCCAACCATTTGCACCCATGTTTGAAAAATTCCTCACAATCTGTACTTTTGGATCGATCAGTATCAGTGAATGAGTCTTACTATGTTTTTTAACACTGAATACTAGACATCTTTTTGTTTATTAAAAGCAAATAACATTCCAAGCAAGCATATCAAATTTTACAGAGCTAAGTTCAAGTCAAATCAACCCCTACACATGGGAAAGAGAGCTACTGTATGCCAAGAGAGTTAAACTGTCAGAACCATTTCCAAGTTACATAAGAATCATAAGTGTTTTACTAAATGATAGTGCATAATTTATGGGAGGATCCTCTAAGGTGTAGAGGGCACATGGTTTTAAACCGTGTCTTTCGTGCCTTTTGAGCCTTGCGTACCATGTGTGCGTGTTTTGTGTGTCAAGTAACATGTAAGACAAAGCACTTAATTGAAAGTGCAGCACCGTACGTTTAAAGTGTACAGAAGAAGAAGCTAAAAATCTTTAAATAAAGAAGAAGTAGTTAAGAATATTTTAAGTATAGAAATAACTTAACTTTTACAAGAGAAGCTAAGTTTAGAGAAGATACATTTTTCCTTTTTTTGCATTTTATTCTACATGTGTAACAACTTTTTTCTTTATTCTTGTGTGGATTATTTGCTTTGAATTTTCACCAAATATTTTAAAACGAACTTTTGGACTGACAGATTTCTTTTGGCACTTGTTTTACCCGTGCTTGAACTCGCCTTACACTCCAGCGGCTACATTAAAGTTCAAAACCGGCCTAAGATTGAAATTTTGAAAACTGCCTTGGATTAAAAGAAAGAAATCTGTGTTGTAAGCCTGATGTCAGACTGTAATGGAAGAAAACAATGACAACTTGAAAAGACTCAACAAGTACTTTTAATCTTTGTCTTTGATTGGAGCTGGACATTTGAGAGAATTGCTAGCGCTCCTCGCAAGACTGTATAAATTATAAAGGAGCCTAAATACCTTAAAAGGGAACCTGTCCTGGTGCAAGATCGTCATGGCATCTGAATCTGGAAGCCATAGGAATTATCAAACTCTGAATGAAAATCTGAATGACGTGAATGGAAGTCACGATGATTATGACGTCACAATGGAGGACCATCTCCATGACGACAGATAGCCCTTCGATTTACCATCTGATCTTCAGTCAGAAATAGACTACAGATATGATCAATTATGTAGACTGATAAAAGTATGTAAAGAATTTACAACAAAATGAATTTAACTGTGAAAATATAGAATCAAGGGTGCTCCGGTTTCCTCCCACAGTCCAAAGACATGCAGGTTAGGTGCATTGGTGATTCTAAATTGTCCCTAGTGTGTGCTTGGTGTTTGGATGTGTGTGTGTGCCCTGCGGTAGGCTTGTTTCCTGCCTTGCACCCTGTGTTGGCTGGGATTGGCTCCAGCAGACCCCCGTGACCCTGTAGTTAGCATATAGTGGGTTGGATAATGGATGGATGGAATATAGAATCAATTATCAAAAATGAGTTCTTCAACTTGAGAATGGAATATAAAAGGTTAAGCGATGAACTTTTATCCATCCAGAGCAATGAAGATGCACGGAAAATGATACAAAAGGGTATTGATAATAACATGAAAACTATGCATATGTTTTTGTGAAATACAATGTAATGGGTTATGGAAGTATTCCAAAATAAAAGTCTCAACCAGCAGCAACCTAACTTTTCTGGTAAACAATTCAGGGATTACAGAATGAAAGATGATATTTCCCCTGCAAAAACTAAAAGTCGTGCAAGTTCAATGTCTGCTTCAGTTAGTACCTTTGGATCTGAAGATGCAGCACATGCTGTGCTGTTGGCTAAAGCACAGAACCAAAAAAGGCAACAGGCTCTAGATATGGAAGATGAACAGCTAAAGACTAAAAGAGATCAATTGGAGTTGGAAGCAGCTATCGCAGAATCCAATGCAAAACTGAAGGCTCTTAAAGGACGCAATCGCAGTCCAGGTAAACCAAATCCTTATAATGTTCCTCAGATACCAGATGTGAAAGCTGGAAAGCCACAAGAAGCAAGCATTTGTAATGTTCCTTATAAAAATGAAAGTGAAAATAAACCTCAGCAACTGCTTTATGATCAGCATTACGAACACCAGAAAGAACAGCAGTATAAGACTCCAGTGCTTTATGTGCCATATAGAAAGATCCCAATATTTGATGATGATCCTTTGAGACATGTAGATTTTATTGGAGCATTTGACCGAGCTATCGATGAGGTGATAGAGAATCTGCGGGATAAATTGAACTTTCTGGACAAACAGGCAACATCAGCTTTGGATCCCATATATGGCTCAGCCCTACAAAGCCATACCTTCAAGAAGGAAAAGGACAGGACTGATTAAGGTAAGTATGCTTTGAAAGGAGTCCTGAGAAAAAGCAGTTTTGCCACAAACTTTTCTGCTGCTGACGAAAAAAGGGATACAAACATCCATCCATCTTCCAACCCGCTGAATCCGAACACAGGGTCACAGGGGTCTGCTGGAGCCAATCCCAGACAACACAGGGCTCAAGGCAGGAACCAATCCCGGGCAGAGTGCCAACCCACCACAGGACACACACAAACACACCCACACTAGGGCCAATTTAGAATCGAATGTGGGAGGAAACCCACGCAGACACGGGGAGAACATGCAAACTCCATGAAGGGAGGACCCGAGAAGCGAACCCAGGTCTCCTAACTGCGAGGCACCAGCGCTACCCACTGCACCACTGTGCTGCCCATGGGATACAAACATCTCAGTCAAAAAAGCGGAGACGGCTGGACGTACAAGCAGTAAGCTCTGTCTTTTTTACAATGAAAATCACGAACTTGATGAATGCAGTGCAATCCAGAAACTAACTTATGAAAGTAAAATTGACTTTTTGAAATCTAAGGGCTTATGCTTTAAGTGCCTTAAAGGAGGACATCTTAGTAAAGACTGTGAAGAAAAAATTTAATGCCAAATATGCTCTCTTCTAGATCCAGTCATTCTGCATATGAATAAGGAAATAGATAACAATGATAAAGCCACACCCCCTAAAGAAGAGAACACTAATCAGAAGAGAAGAATGTTTCTTCTGCCCATATTTCTGTGGATTCACTAGAGACTTGTACTGATACCGGGGCCAGAAAACAGTGTGTCTTAGCTGTGATTCCAGTTAAAGTTAAGTCTGAAACGAGTGAAAAATGGTAGAAACATCTGCTCTAAAAGACTCTGGCAGCTCAGTCACATTTTGCACAGAAAGTTTGCAAGAGCAGTTAAATCTTTCTGGAAGAAAGTCTCACATCTACATCAGCACTGTAGAAAGAGACAAAGTAAATAGATGGAAATTGGTAAAGTGTACAGTCTTAACAGAATTACAAGTCTATGGGATAAAAGAAAATACATTTTTTTATGTATCAGAAGTGTACACACTGAACTCTGTACCAGTGAAAAGGGAGAACATTCCTACACAAGAAGATATTATGAAATGGTCTTATCTAAAAACATGTATCTACCCCAGATAAATGCTGACCAAAGCAATGATATTGTAATTACAATTCTATCACTATGTAACACAATTTTTGTTCATGGCTTCCAAGAGTTATATTTCAACTGCTTATGTCTAAATCCTATGGAAAAACGACTACATTCAGCACAAACTTTGATTTTATGACCACAGCCCAGAAAATTTCGTATTTATAGTGACAAAACAAGGGAATTTTTATCTTTTCGTTCATGCGGTCTGATAAAGAACAACACTTGCATGGTAAATAGACAAAGACAGTCAAAACCACTAAAAAAGGTTCAGAAATGAGTAGGTGTTCTAGATTTGCGACTGTACTGCAAATCGCTTTCTCAAAGAAGCCCCCAAATGTAGTCCCCCATCATGTTTTCGTTATACTGTCCTTGGTAACGACGTTCAAAGTCCAGTATATCCTGATGAAAGCGCTCGCCTTGCTCCTCTGAGTAAGCTCCCATGTTCTCCTTGAATTTGTCAAGATGAGCGTCAAGGATATCTGCAATATCTTCCTCGCTGTCTGACTTGCTGCTGTCTCCTGAAGATGGCTGATCCCTCTTCGGAGGAGTGGGAACGGGCAGCTCAGGGCAGTGTGGTACTGGGGCAATGGAAGAAGGAATGTCTGGATAAACGATTTGAGGCGCATTCTTGCCAGTGCGACGTTTGGTAGGATCCACCATGCAGAAGTAGCAGTTGCTTGAGTGGTCAGTCGGTTGCCGCTAAATTCGTGGGATAGCAAACTTCATGGCTCTCTTTTCTCCCCTGTACCAACCTTCAAGAGTTTTCTTGCAATATTCGCATGTGAAATGAGGTGCCCAGGGCTTGTCTTGATCCCCGACAGGCATGCCGAAGTATGCCTTGTAGGCCTCGCACATCTTACGACATGCTTTCACGGAATACTTTCTCGCTCTTGTCTTTATAAATTGTCCACAGACGTAGCAAAATGCATCTGCTGGGAGCAAGCTACCTCTTGATGCCATCTAAATCAAATCAAAAAAATAACATAAACCGAATTGTTGGTTCGAGTCACATGTGCTTCTATACTTGTATGACTGCTATTGGACAGTCCAAGAACATTCTAGAAAGTTCTAAAAGTTTCTTGAAAGTTCTAGATAATTCTGGAAAATTCTAGAAACTTCCGGACAATTCTAACAGTTCAAGAATACTCTAGAAGACTACTCAGTATTGAATGCGAATCAAGAATTTTCTCGAAAACAGACAAATTTCAAAATATCATTGTCCTGATCACAAAAGCAAAGTTTTTGTGGAACAACAGCTATTTTCTATTTTTTTTAGGCACAATGGGTTAGGAAAACACACTTTGTACCCAGGAACAAAATAAAAATAAAAATTTGTTACATAGTGATTAATATTATTGTTATTAGGTATAAATGCCTGTAAAGTCATGGAGCCATGGCAAATCATAAATAGTGAAGGTGAAGGACTTTATGCTGTAAAAATAGTCCTTGGATGAATTGTTAATGGACTAATAAAGGGGACAGACAAAGAAAGACTGCAAAATTATTCAGTCAATCATGTGACAGTAATGGAGGTTGAACAAATGTTACTCCAGCAATACAATACGACTTTCCAGAGCGCAGCTGTGAGGAAAAGGAAAAAATGCCACAGGAGGACATTAAGTTCATGCGCATAGCTTCAGAGTCTGACAGACTAGTGAATGGACACTATTGCATTAATCTGCCTTTTAAAGATGAGACTCTTAAAGTGCCAAACAATTGTTGCATTGCAGAACAACGTACTATTGGACTCAAAAAGGAAACTTACAAAGTATCCAACGTTCCATGAGGATTCATGACTTTCATGAAAGACATTTTAGACAAAGGATATGCCATCAAGGTACCCACTGAATAGCGGACCTTTGAAAAAGAGAGAGTGTGGTACATCCCTCACCATGGAATATATCATCCAAACAAAAATAATATCAGAGTGGTCTTTGACTGTACAGCCACTTACCAAGGCTTTTCTCGAAATAAACAGTTGCTCAAAGGACATGATTTAACTAATACACTCATTGGAGTTCTTACAAGATTCAGAGAGGAACCAGTTGCTCTAATGGCAGATATTAAATCAATGTTCTATCAAGTGAAAGTTCCAGATGAAGACACAGATCTTCTTCGTTTTCTGTGGTGGCCTGAAGGTAATCTAAACAATGGACTAGAGGAATACAAAATGACAGTCCATCTTTTTGGTGCTACTTCATCACTAAGTTGTGTCTCTTATGCCTTATGAAGAACAGTAGAGGATGCCAGTGGTACAACTCCAGAGGCAGCAGTTAACATTGCGCTGCATAATTTCTATGTTGATGACTGTTTAAAGTCAGTTGCTACAGAAGAACAAGCCATAAAATTGGCCAAAGATCTTCAAGCCCTGTGCTTAAAGGGAGGATTTTATCTTTCAAAATGGATAAGTAATACCAGAGCAGTCTTGTTGTCTATTCCTGAAGAAGACAGGGCAATACATCAAAAGGACCTGGACTTACGCCATGACTTGTTACCAGTTGAAAGAGCCCTAGGAGTTCAATGGTGCACACAAACTGACAGTTTCAAGTTCCAGGTAAAGCTGCAAGATAAGCCGGCTACAAGACGTGGTATTCTGTCAGTGGTCAGTTCAATATATGACCCACTTGGATTTTTAGTGCTAGTCATATTGCCTGCTAAGCTTATTTATAGAACTGTGTAAACAGAAATATGCTTGGGATCAAGAAGTGGAAGTTAAGTATGTCTGGCAATGGAAAAAATGGATGGACGATTTGCAGCTACTTGTGGATTACAATGTAAACAGGTGCATTAAACCATCTGGGTTTGGTCAAATAATGACTGCACAAATAAATCATTTTGGAGATGTCTCAGAAAACGGATATGGCACTGTGTCCTACCTCCTCCTGACTAATAAAGAACATAAGAAACATTGATCATTTCTAATGGGGAAATCAAGAGTGGCACAATTAAAACCTGTCACTATACCAAGGTTAGAACTTACAGCAGCAGTGGTAGCAGTCAAAATGGACAAAATGTTAAAACAAGAACTACAGATTCCCCTGCAAGAGTCAATTTTTTGGACTGAAAGTACCACAGTACTAAGGTACATTGCAAATGAAAGTGCACACTACAAAACTTTTGTTGCCAACAGAATCGCAGTGATAAGAGAGCATACACAACCCTCGCAATGGAGGTATGTCGCAACAGCACAAAATCCTTCAGATCAGTCTTCAAGAGGATCAACAATAGAAAGCGTCATCAAAAGTAAGACTTGGATACAAAGCCCAAACTTCCTGCTACAGCCAGAGCAAAAATGGCCTAAGAGACCGGATGAAGTGGACCTGTCTACTAGCGACGATCCAGAAATCAAAAGGTGTGTAGTAAATCTTACAATCATAGAAGAAAAATTTGAACCAGTAAAAAGACTTGTGGAGTACTACTCAGAATGGTTCAATTTAAAGAAAGCAATAGCTTGGTTCCTTAGGTTCAAAGAAGTGCTACTGCGTACGAAAGGAGAGAGAAAGGCAATTCAATATACAGTCAGTCAATCTGAACACAGCCCAGAAAGACAAAAAACACAAATCACAGAACATATGAAGGAATACAAATCAACAATGAGGCTGAAGCCACTGTCTCTAAACGACTTGTCTAAAGCAGAAGACGAACTTATTCACATCAGTCAACTACAAGCTTACCCAGAGGAGGTTAAAGCCCTACGTAAAAACCAGCATGTAAGGAAAGGTAGTAAAATCATCAAACTGGATCCAGTCCTGCAAGAAGGAATATTCAGAGTTGGAGGAAGACTCGGCAAATCTGCTAAGCCAGATGAGGTAAAACACCCTGCAATTATTCAGAAGAATTCACATATTGCTACTCTCATTATCCAACACCTTCACAACGAGCATAGACATTGTGAGCGTAATTACAAGATGCTACACCCTATAACTCCTGGGTAAAGGGTCAAGTCATCAAGACAATGCCAGATGCAAAAGGGGCAGTCAGAAGAGTTTGTGTGCAGACCAAGACCAGCACATTGGACAGACCTGTGAACAAACTGGGCCTGCTCCAGGAAGCAGCAAATAATTGAAATGATTAATCTTATGTTTTGCATGCTTAATTTTAATTGTATTTGTGCTCTTACAGTAGAATTTAAGTTTTAAGTTTCTTAAGTTTTGTTTAAGTTCATTAAAGTAGTGAAGGCTTTTACTAAGTAATGTAAAGTAATTGATTTCTGCCCCAGCATAAACAATTAGGGGCCGGATGTGTAAGAGCCATTTCATAGTTACATAAGATTCATAAATATTTCACTAGATGATAGTGCATAATCTATGGGAGGTTCCTATAACCCCCATAAGTAGAATTGAATTGGTATATTCTTGCCATTTCTAACAGATCTGACAAAACATTATTCTCAGTTAGTGATCAGCCTTGCCATATGTAAGGTATAGAGGGCACATGGTTTTAAACCGTGTGTTTTGTGCCTTTTGAGCTATGCGTACCTTGTGTGCATGTTTTGTATGCTAAGAAACATGTAAGACAAAGCACTTAACACTAGAATTACCAGAGTCTAGGAAAAAACTCGTAGATCCGTCCCACCTTAAATCGCTTCGCACCTCTCCGTCAGCGTCTTTTGTCCTGTAAATGTGTCGATAAGCAGCAAGAAGCCTGCTATCACTACCCCCACCGCCACACAGTTTTCTCAGCTCAAGTCTGTTTACCTGCGTGTCAGTTGCTTAGAGTTGTATAGAGTGAGAAGTCAAGCAAAATGACACCTTTTATAAATACTATATCGTTATTTGGAACACATGTATTTCATGTGTGTTCTGTGTCTACAATGATCTATGTAAACACATCGTTTAAACAGAAATGTTTTTCATGTTTTAGTAATAATTGACAAAATGTAGACATGAAGTGTATAATGTGTGAAGCCTAAATTCCAAATATCAAAGAATCACTTTCACAAAAGGTACAAATATAACAGAACAAATGCCCTTTTATTCAAAAATATAACTGCAGAAAGAGAACCTGTGTTAGGGTGCGACATTGACACACATTTGCTACAACAGCTTTGGTGGTGCAACGGTATCAGCTGTTGACTGGTAATCAAAGATTCATGGGTTTGATCCCAGACGAGTCCGTTTTGAGAACTGAGCAGCTCGTATTCTTATTATTTTAGAATAAAAACATACATTTGATTCCAGTCTGTAACAGCCGGTGTAATTTATGATACTTGTAAAGGTTAGCTTTTTTTTTTTTTTTTTTAATTCAGTTTTATTCTCTCTGCCGCGTTCACAATCCCAAACCCCCCAACCCCCCACCCGCCGCATTTGACACTGTTGTTTTCACATAGACACATTATAACAGAGGTAAACTCAAATCATGACAACGGTTCTACATCGGATCAAGAATGTACGTTTGCCATCGCTGTACTTTGTATATGTACATGGGAAGCTCTGCACTTTACATGTGACTTTACGCTGTGTCATTTTACTTGACTTCTCACCCTATACAACTTTAACCAACTGACACGCAGGTAAACAGACTTGAGCTGAGAAAACTGTGCGGGGTGGGGGAATGTGATAGCAGGCTGCTTGCTGCTTATCCACACATTTACAGGACAAAAGACGCTGATGGAGAAGTGTGAAGCATTTTAAGGTGGGACGGATCTACGAGTTTTTTGTAGGCTCTGGTAATTCTAGTGCTAATTGAAAGTGCAGCGCCGTACGTTTAAAGCGTACAGAAGAAGAAGTTAAGAATCTTTTAAGTATAGAAATAACTAAAGTTTTACAAGAAAACCTAAGTTTAGAGAAGATACATTTTTTCTTTTTTTGCATTTTATTCATGTGTAACAACTTTTTTCTTTATTCTTGTGTGGATTATTTGCTTTGAATTTTCACAAAATATTTTAAAACAATCTTTTAGACTGAGAGATTTTTTTCGGCACGCGTTTTACCCATCCTTAAACTCGCCTTGCACTTCGTCGGGTACAAAAAACGTAATAGTAGGATAAATAAAAATGAAAAAAATAAAATAAAAAAAGGGAAGGGAATCTGCTTCCTCAATTTAAAAGCTTATTTTAAAATGTTACTGATTAGATCCTGCCAGGCTTTTAAAAAGTTTTGTACAGATCCTCTAAGTGAGAATTAGATTTTTTTCCAATTTCAAATAGTATGTGACATTAAGATTGTTTGCAGGTTTGCTCTTGCCCTGGAAACATCTTGGACAATTTTAAATGAGACAGATGTGCTCGATATATAATTTGGATTTGAATAATTCTATGCTTTGTGCATATGGAGCTCAAGTGAATTTTGTGCATGGCTGCCTTCCACTCATTTCCCGAAATGTTGAGTGAGAGATCCTTTTCCAACTGTACTCTGGGATCTTTGCAAAGAAGGGACTTTAAAATGTTTTTATATATTAAAGAAATGCACTCTGAGTCTTCAAGACTGATCAATTATTTTTTATGGCATAGAGGGAAGTGGGAGGTGAGGAAAATTGGGCAGGTTTTGTTTAACAAAGTTTATAATCTGAAGGTAGTGAGAGAAATGTGTTGCTGGAAAGTTACTTTTGGAATACAGCTGTTCATAGGATGCAAAGACGTTGTCCATGTACAATGTTTTTTAGACATTAAAAGCTGCGTACGTTTGAGAGGGCGGAAAAAGTTGGTTCTCATGTGGAGGTGTCACAGCTTCTCTGTCTTGAAGTACTTCCTGCATTGGTTTCATATTTTGAGTGAATGAAGCACATTTGGGTTGTTTAGTATATTGGTAATAACTTCAGTGCAAAGCAAGGAATATAAAGAAGTACTGCGGGATTTTATTTTTATTGCGGTCTAAGCCTGTGTGTGTTAATGTCCAGTAGCTTATATATTTGTCACTCAGTAATAAAACTGAAAGTTAGATAAAGCCATGCCACCTAGTAAGCTTAACGTGCATCCCAGGAAAATTTATTGAAGGAATTATTAAGGATAAGATTGAGCAACACCTGGCAAGGACAGGAGTTATTAGGAACAGTCAGCATGGGTTCAAAACAGGGAGGTCGTGTTTTACTAACATGCTGGAATTCTGTGAGGAGGCAACAAAAGGATACAAGCAAAATGGAGCAGATGAGATTATTGATCTGGACTGCCAGAAAGCATTTGATAAGGTGCCACATGAGAGGTTGGGCATCAAATTAAAAGAAGTGGCAGTTCAGGGTGATGTTTTTAGATGGGTGCAGAATTGGCTCAGACACAGGAAGCAGAGGATGACGGTGTGAGGAACCTCATCAGAACTGGCCCATGTTAAGAGTGGTGACCAGTAGGGGGCAGTGCTAGGGCCGCTGCTATTTTTAATAAATATAAATGATTTAGATAGGAATACCCTCCTCGAACCGCCACCTTATCGTGGTGGAGGGGTTTGCGTGTCCCAATGATCCTAGGAGCTCTGTTGTCCGGGGCTTTATGCCCCTGGTAGGGCCACCCAAGGCAAACTGGTCCTAGGTGAGGGATGAGACAAAGTGTGGTTCAACAGACATTCTATGATGATTAAGAAATTTGGACGGCATTTTCCCTTGCCCGGACGTGGGTCACCGGGGCACCCCTCTGGAGCCAGGCCTGGAGGTGGGACTCGATGGCGAGCGCCTGGTGGCCGGGCTTGCACCCATGGCCGGGCACAGCCCGAAGAGGCAACGTGGGTCCCCCTTCCCATGGGCTCACCACCTATGGGAGGGGCCAAGGAGATCGGGTGCAATGTGAGTTGGGTGGTGGTCGAAGGCGGGGACCTTGGCGGTCCGATCCTCGGCTACAGAAGCTGGCTCTAGGGATGTGGAATGTCACCTCTCTGAAGGGGAAGGAGCCTGAGCTTGTGCGCGAAGTTGAGAGGTTCCGGCTAGATGTACTCGGGCTCACCTCGACGCACAGCTTGGACTCTGGAACCAATCTCCTCGAGAGGGGCTGGACTCTCTACCACTCTGGAGTTGCCCCTGGTGAGAGGCGCCGAGCAGGTGTGGGTATACTTATTGCCCCCCGACTTGGAGCCTGTACATTGGGGTTTACCCCGGTGGACGAGAGGGTAGCCTCCCTTCGCCTTCGGGTGGGGGGACGGGTCCTAACTGTTGTTTGTGCGTATGCACCGAACAGCAGTTTGGAGTACTCACCCTTTTTGGAGTCCCTGGAAGGGGTGCTAGAGGGCATACCTTCTGGGGACTCCCTCGTACTGCTGGGAGACTTCAATGCTCACGTGGGCAATGACAGTGAGACCTGGAAGGGCGTGATTGGGAGGAATGGCCCCCCCGATCTGAACTCGAGCGGTGTTTTGTTATTGGACTTCTGTGCCCGTCACGGATTGTCCATAACGAACACCATGTTCAAGCATAGGGGTGTTCATATGTGCACTT
Organism: Erpetoichthys calabaricus; assembly: GCF_900747795.2. NCBI lineage: Eukaryota > Metazoa > Chordata > Cladistia > Polypteriformes > Polypteridae > Erpetoichthys > Erpetoichthys calabaricus. Next base: position 819,019 of record NC_041395.2, on the reverse strand, counting down.
GGCACCAGGACACCCTAGGCCTCAGTTCGATGATCGACTTTGTGGTCGTGTCGTCGGACTTGCGGCCACATGTCTTGGACACTCGGGTGAAGAGAGGGGCGGAGCTGTCAACTGATCACCACCTGGTGGTGAGTTGGCTTCGATGGTGGGGGAGGATACCAGTCAGGCCTGGTAGTCCCAAACGTGTTGTGAGGGTCTGCTGGGAACGTCTGGCAGAGCCCCCTGTCAGAAGTAGCTTCAACTCCCACCTCCGGCAGAACTTCGACCACGTCCCGAGGGAGGTGGGGGACATTGAGTCCGAATGGGCCATGCTCCATGCCTCTATTGTTGAGGCGGCTGACCGGAGCTGTGGCCGTAAGGTGGTCGGTGCCCGTCGTGGCGGCAATCCCCGAACCCGTTGGTGGACACCGGCGGTGAGGGATGCTGTCAAGCTGAAGAAGGAGTCCTACCGGTCCCTTTTGTCCTGTGGGACTCTGGAGGCAGCTGATAGGTACCGGCAGGCCAAGCGGAATGCGGCTTTGTTGTTTGCTGAGGCAAAAACTCGGGCATTGGAGGAGTTTGTGGAGGCCATGGAGAACGACTTTCGGACGGCTTTGAGGAGATTCTGGTCCACCGTCCGGCGTCTCAGGAGGAGGAAACAGTGCAGTGTCAACACTGTATATGGTGGGGATGGTGCGCTGCTGACGTTGACTCGGGATGTTGTGGGTCGGTGGGGGGAGTACTTCGAAGACCTCCTCAATCCCACTAACATGCCTTCCAATGAGGAAGCAAAGCCTGGGGACTCGGAGGTGGGCTCCCCCATCTCTTGGACTGAGGTCACCGAGGTGGTCAAAAAACTCCTTGGTGGCAGGGCCCCGGGGGTGGATGAGATACGCCCGGAGTTCCTCAAGGCTCTGGATGTTGTAGGACTGTCTTGGTTGACACGTCTCTGCAACATCGCATGGACATCAGGGACAGTGCCTCTGGATTGGCAGACCGGGATGGTGGTCCCCCTCTTTAAGAAGGGGGACTGGAGGGTGTGTTCCAACTAAAGAGGGATCACACTCCTCAGCCTCCCTGGAAAAGTGTATTCGGGGGTCCTGGAGAGGAGGGTCCATCGGATAGTCGAACCTCGGATTCAGGAGGAACAGTGTGGTTTTCGTCCTGGTTGTGGAACAGTGGACCAGCTCTACACCCTTAGCAGGGTCCTGAAGGGTGCATGGGAGTTTGCCCAACCAGTCTACATGTGTTTTGTGGACTTGGAAAAGGCGTTCGACCGTGTCCCTCGGGGAATCCTGTGGGGGTGCTCCGAGAGTATGGTGTACCGGACCCCCTGATAAGGGCTGTTCGGTCCCTGTACGATCGGTGCCAGAGCTTGGTCCGCATTCCCGGCAGTAAGTCGAACCCATTTCCAGTGAGAGTTGGACTCCACCAGGGCTGCCCTTTGTCACCAATTCTGTTCATAACTTTTATGGACAGAATTTCTAGGCACAGCCAGGGCGTTGAGGGGGTCCGGTTTGGTGGGCTCAGGATTGGGTCACTGCTTTTTGCAGATGATGTTGTCCTGTTTGCTTCATCAGGCCGTGATCTTCAGCTCTCTCAGGATCAGTTCGCAGCTGAGTGTGAAGCGGCTGGGATGGGAATCAGCATCTCCAAATCCGAGACTATGGTCCTCAGCCGAAAAAGGGTGGAGTGCCCTCTCAGGGTTGGGAGCGAGATCCTGCCCCAAGTGGAGGAGTTCAAGTATCTTGGGGTCTTGTTCACGCGTGAGGGAAGAATGGAGCGTGAGATCAACAGGCGGATCAGTGCGGCATCCGCAGTGATGCGGGCTCTGCATCGGTCTGTCGTGGTGAAAAAGGAGCTGAGCCATAAGGCAAAGCTCTCAATTTACCGGTCGATCTATGTTCCTACCCTCACCTATGGTCATGAGCTATGGGTTGTGACCGAAAGAACGAGATTGCGAATACAAGCGGCTGAAATGAGTTTCCTCCGCAGGGTGTCTGGGCTCTCCCTTAAAGATAGGGTGATTATTGATCACCCCCCCCCCTACAGGCGCCGGACGGGACACACACCAAGAGGGGGATTCAACAAGCCCCTGGAACACAAAAAAAAGAACACAAAACCACCCCACACACCCTACAAGCAACGGACGGGACACACACAAAGAGGGGGATTCAACAAGCACCTGGAACACAAAAAGAAAGAAGACGCTCGCGCAACAACAATCCTCACCCCCCCCCCCCCCCCCACATCAATAAGAAGTGACACCCAAAGCCACATATCTAAAGGAAACGTCCATATTAAACATACGTCATCTAAACACCTTCACACTAGGCAGCATAGGTGGATCTCCTTACAATAAAGCACTATTAACCATTCAACTGCAGAAAAGGCTCCATATTAACAGTGAGTGCGATCCTCCTTATTACTTATCCATATTTCGCATGCTGAGGAACAAACAAGTCATGAATACACGGTCACGGGTACAAAACGATTCGGATCGGATAACGGGACCAAACACACGAACACGAATGAAACAACAAAATACACGGCGGCGCATACAACGTGCTTCGGAAACTCCGGGAGAAAAAATGTCTCGGATCAAAAAACGCAAAGCTCAAGTAACCCCGTTACAGAGACGTGCCCAAATGGACAGGCACAATGAACGTAGACGCATACAGCACCCGTCTCAAAGTGCTGCATCGAAACAAGCACGATTTCAAACTGAAAGAGCTCGCGTCTCAGACGTACAAAAAAGGGAGCGAAGAGACAGAATAAATGAACACAGACGTGTACAACGCGCATATGAACTGCCAGAAAACAAGCAAGCAAGACTCCAAAAGCAGAAAGATCAACTGACCGACATACAAAAACGGACAAGGCTCGATACAAACAATGCACGACGTAGACTGAAACGGACTTTTCGCAAAGCGGAGGCGAATCAATTAGAACAACAAAATAGCGCGTCACAAATAATGGACATGCAACAACGCGGCACTCAAACGCAAAAAGCAAAACATGCGCGTCGCAAACATCAACGCCAGACACCTGCTAAACGCTTACGCCAGTTGGCTGACAACGCTTTCAATAATGAGTCCACTATTGAGGAAAATTCATTGCGATTAATGAATGTCATTTGCAATCATTGTCATTCACTTAACTTCCCAGAAGAAACAACTGGCAATACAAATAATGAATTTACACGTTGTTGTCAAAAGGGTCAGATTAGACTGCCTCCTTTACATTCATATCCTGAATATCTACAGAAGCTTCTAACTAACGATGTGCCTGAAAGTAAAAACTTTATGAACTGCATTAGATCCTACAATAGTTCATTTGCTTTTGCATCTACCGGAGTACATATCAGGCCACCAAAAGGCAATGGCCCATACTGCTTTCGCATATGTGGTTAACACAACGCACTATATTATGTCCAAAAAATATTAATGTTAATCACATTAATAACCAGGTCATTTCATTACTTCCTGGAGAGACACGGCTCTTTCTAAGCTCTGACAAAGTTGACTCTGATGACGACAATGAACATCTGAATTTCCCCATAGAATATTTGAACATTATTAACCCGGATGGATGACCACAACACAACCTTACCCTTAAAAACGGAACAATAATCATGCTATTAAGAAACCTTAACACTAAACAGGGTTTATGCAATGGCACACGGTTAGTCGTCAACACCATGACACACAATGTTATTCAAGCAACAGTTCTTACAGGATCACATGCTAACAATACTGTTCTCATTCCTAGAATTGACCTTACGAGTTCTGACCTGGAATTACCTTTTACATTGAAACGGCGACAGTTCCCCATTAAACCTGCATTTACCATGACCATCAACAAATCACAAGGACAAACCATGGACAAGGTTGGCATCTACCTCTCTGAACCCGTTTTTGGACATGGACAACTTTATGTTGCCTTCTCACGTGTTCGACGTTCATCTGACGTTAAAGTTAAAGTTATAAATGCTCCATGCCAAGGAAGACTCATTCAAGGACAAGACACCATCTTTACTACTAATGTTGTATACAAAGAAATATTCCAATAAAACATTACTCTATGCCAAACACTCTATTTTTTATTTCTATAGGCATCATCCAAACCTGCACACTATTCTATATCTAATTCATACATCTCACTCTTTGTCATGCCCCAACGCCAGGGGTTGGCGAGCGAAGCGAGCAGGGGGCGGAGCCACCTAGTATTAAAGAAAAGAAATGTCCTTGTTTAAAGAAACTTCTGTTTTAGGCTCACTTCCTTTCTCTCTAAGTTTGGTCATACATTCATACTTTTAAATGTTTCCCATCAAAACGGTCAGAAAACTGTATGCCTATCTGCTCTTTGCAAATTTGTCTGTCAGTCCATGCTAGCAATGAGATGATACCCTAACTGGCTTAATGAACACTCAATTTTACAGATAAAGCTAAGAAGGTTCTATTTCATATTAACTTATAAAGGGTGAAAGACTATAGCATATTCTAAGTAAGTATAAGAAACTGATACTTCCATCCATCCATTTTCCAACCCGTTGAAACCGAACACAGGGTCACGGGGGTCTGCTGGAGCCAATCCCAGCCAACACAGGGCACAAGGCAGGAAACAATCCTGGGCAGGGTGCCAACCCACCGCAGGACACACACAAACACACCCACACACCAAGCACACACTAGGGCCAATTTAGAATCGCCAATCCACCTAACCAGCATGTCTTTGGACTGTGGGAGGAAACCAGAGCGCCCGGAGGAAACCCACGCAGACACGGAGAGAACAGAAACTGATACTTTATTATTGAAATTAAACCATTCTAACATTAACATTAAACACTCTAAGATTGGCTCTTACACAACTTAGAAGAAGGAATTAGGAGTTGTAGTGGACTCTCAATTGCCAGACAGTGTTCAGAAGCCATTAAGAAGGCTAATAGAATGTCAGGTTATATAGCGCCTTGATGTGTGGAGAACAAGTCACAGGAGGTTCTGCTCAAGCTTTATAACAAACAGGTGAGGCCGCATCTGGAGTCCTGTGGGTAGTTTTGGTCTCCAGACCACAAAAAGGACATAACAGCACAAGAAGAGGTCCAGAGAAGAGCGACTAGGCTGAATCAGGGCTAGAGGGGATGAGTTATGAGGAAAGATTAAAAGAGCTGAGCCTTAAGGAGAGGAGACCTGACTGAAGTGTTTAACATTATGAAGGGAATTAGTCCAGTGGATCAAGACGGTTACTATAAAATGAGTTCATCAAGAACACGGGGACACAGTTGAAAACTTGTTAAAGAAAATTTCACATAAACATTTAGGAAGTTTTTCTTTACACAGAGAACCATAGACACTTGGAATAAGAGACCTGTGGTAGACAGGAGGACTTTAGGGACTTTCACAATTCAACTTAATGTTATTTCAGAAGAATGAAGTGAACAGGACTGCCGCGCTTTGTTGGGCTGAATGACCTATTCTCGTCTGATTGTTCTCATGTTCTACAGTTCTGTCTAACACCTCACAACCTACAAAATGGAAATGACTTCAGATAGATAGATAGATAGATAGATAGATAGATAGATAGATAGATAGATAGATAGATAGATAGATAGATAGATAGATAGATAGATAGATAGATAGATAGATAGATAGATAGATAGATAGATAGATAGATAGATAGATACTTTATTAATCCCAAGGGGAAATTCACATACTCCAGCAGCAGTATACTGATAATAACAATATTAATTAAAGAGCGATAAAAGTGCAGTGCAAGTTAAAAAATGCAAGGTGGAGAGTGCAAGGCATGTGTAACAGTCTATAATCTTGTGTAGTGTTAACGTTTACCCCCCCCGGGTGGAACTGAACAGTCGCATAGTGTGGGGAAGGAACGATCTCCTCAGTCTGTCAGTGGAGCAGGACGGTGACAGCAGTCTGTCGCTGAAGCTGCTCCTCTATCTGGAGATGATCCTGTTCAGTGGATTCTCCATGATTGACAGGAGCCTGCTCAGCGCCTGTCGCTCTGCACAGATGTCAATCTGTCAAGCTCCATGCCAACAACAGAGCCTGCCTTCCTCACCAGTTTGCCCAGGCGTGAGGCGTCCCTCTTCTTTATGCTGTCTCCCCAGCACATCACAGCACATCACGTAGAAGAGGGCGCTCACCACAACCGTCTAATAGAACATCTGCAGCATCTTATTGCAGATGTTGAAGGACGCCAGCCTCCTAAAGAAGTATAGTCGGCTCTGTCCTCTCTTGCACAGAGCATCAGTATTGGCAGTCCAGTCCAATTTATCATCCAGCTGCACTCCCAGGTATTTATAGGTCTGCACCCTCTGCACACAGTCACCTCTGATGATCACAGGGTCCATGAGGGGCCTGGTCCTCCTAAAATCCACCACCAGCTCCTTGGTTTTGCTGATGTTCAGTTGTAGGTGGTTTGAGTCGCACCATTTAACAAAGTTCTTGATGAGGTTCCTATACTCCTCCTCCTGCCCACTCCTAATGCAGACCACGATAGCAGTGTTGTTAGTAAACCTTTGCACGTGGCAGGACTCCAAGTTGTATTGGAAGTTCGATGTATATAGGCTGAACAGGACCAGAGAAAGTACAGTCCCTTGTGGCGCTCCTGTGTTGCTGACCACAATGTCAGACCTGCAGTTCCCGAAACACACATAATGAGTTCTGTCTGTAAGATAGTCCACAATCCATGCCACCAGATATGAACCTACTCCCATCTCTGTCAGCTTGTCCCTAAGGAGCAGAGGTTGGATGGTGTTGAAGGCGCTAGAGAAGTCCAGAAACATAATTCTTACAGCACCACTGCCTCTGTCCAAGTAGAAGAGGGATCAGTGTAGCATGTAGATGATGGCATCCTCCGCTGCCACCTTCTCCTGGTATGCGAACTGCAGAGGGTCGAGGGCGTGGCGGACCAGTGGCCTCAGTTGGTGAAGCAGCAGCCACTCCATGGTCTTCATCACATGTGACATCAGAGCGACAGGCTGGAAGTCATTCAGCTGACTAGGACGTGATACCTTTGGGACTGGGGTGATGCAAGATGTTTTCCAAAGCCTCGGGACTCTCCCCTGTTCCAGGCTCAGGTTGAAGATGCTCTGTAGCAGTCGTGGCGATACTCCACCTGGACCTACTGGTTTGTGGGCACAAAGTCTCCTCAGCTCTCTGCATACCTGGGCTGCTGTAATTGTGGGTGGGGATGTCTCTCCTATGCTGGTATCAGCAGAAGGATGGGTGGAGGGTGCAGTACTCTGAGGTGAGAGTGGGTTAGGGTGGTCAAACCTGATAAAGAAGTTGTTCATCTGGTTTGCTCTCTTCACGTCTCTCTCGATGGTGGTACCCCGCTTTGAGCTGCAGCCAGTGATGATCTTCATCCCATCCCACACTTCCTTCATGCTGTTATTCTGCAACTTCTGCTCCAGCTTTCTCCTGTACTGCTCCTTCGTGGCCCTGAGCTGGACTCAGAGTTCCTTCTGCACGCGCTTGAGCTCATGCTGATCACCACCTTTAAAAGCCCTTTTCTTTTGGTTCAAAAGGCCCTTGATGTCACTTGTAATCCATGGCTTGTTGTTAGCATAGCAGTGTACTGTTCTTATTGGAACTACAATGTCCATTGTCACAAACTCGACTCAGAGTCATAGAAAGGTTTGGGGCAGCCACTTGTATAATTGATTTCCTGGCTGCAAAGTCGTTCAAATAAATACAGCACTGATGTGCACAAAACCAAGTCCAAAACAGAACTGAGGGAATAGGGAAAGGTGGAAGGCGGAGAGGAGGCTCAGTGGCTAGGGATCTGTATTGGCAATCGGAAGGTTGCTGGTTCGAATCCCGTAAATGCCAATAGGTTCTCTGCTCTATTGGACCCTTGAGCAAGGAAGACCCTTAACCTGCAATTGCTGAGCGCTTTGAGTAGTGAGAAAAGCACTATATAAATGCAAAGAATTATTATTTAAAGGGGAAGAAAGGAAGTAAGGTTAAAGGGGTCGGACTCATGAAGGTCTTCAGCCATAGGTTCGAGCCCAGACGTGACATCACAGGGGCCGGAGCCAGCAAGGTCTCCTTCCATAGGCTCGGTCCCGGAAGTGACGTCAAGACGGCCAGGTGGGATCTCCCGTGAATGATCTACAGGAAAGGGAGAAAAAGAGTCAGTGCACTGTGCCACATCCCGGTATGACTCGGGATTGCCCCTACTCAAGCCCTTTAGCTGCCTCCCATGCGCACGTGTGTGACACCATATAGAAGTTGATGTAGTCAGTAGTGCAGTCAACAACCTCCTCAATGTTCTCACTATGTGACCCTTGCAGGATATCCCAGTCTGTAGTTCCAGTCTGTCAGAGCCTGCTCTGCCTCAGGGGACCACTTCCTGAATGAGCGTGTGGTTGTTGGTAGGACCCTCACTCTTGGTTTGTAGTGAGGCTGAAGCAGAACCAGGTTATGATCTGCTTTCCCAAGCGCAGGCAGTGGGGTGGCGCTGTATGCGTCTTTAATGTTTGCATACAGTAGGTCAATAGTCCTATTTCCCTGGGTGTTACAGTCCACATACTGGGAGAAGGCAGGTAATGTTTTGTCCAGCGTCACATGGTTAAAGTCTCCAGCAATTAGCACAAGTGCCTCAGGGTGTTGTGTTTGTAATTTAGCCACATCGGAATGGATGATGTCACCCGCTATCTCCACATCCGCCCGAGGAGGGATGTATACAATAACGATGACATGTCCAAACTCTCTGGGCAAGTAATAGGGATGCAGACTTATGGCCAACAGTTCGATGTCCCTGCAGCAAGTGGAGATTTTGATGTTTACATGTCCAGAGTTGCACCACCTTGTGTTCACATAGAGAGCGAGTCCTCCTCCTTTCTGCTTTTCGCAGGTACTTGTATCTCTGTCCGCTCTAACTGTGCTAAACCCGGGTAGCTCCACGTTAGCATCTGGGATGTTAGTTGTTAGCCACGTTTCACAAAAACACAACAAACTGCATTCTCTGTAGGTCCTGACATTTATCACCAGCGCAGCCAGTTCGTCGATCTTATTTGGTAGTGAATTCACATTTCCCAGGATCACAGAAGGCACCAAAGGCTTGTATCGCCACTTCCTTGCTAGACGCTTAGCCTTTAGTTTAGATCCGGCTCTGCTGCCACGATACCGCCTTCTTACCTTGTCAGGTAAATAGGGAACCACACCGGCGCAGGCATTTGTTCTCAGTGCTTGAAGTTGACTACCTGAATAGACGAGTCTCGGCGTGTAAAAAACCATGTCCAAGTAGTAAAATGTAGTAAAAAGTGTCCAGGGAACGAGTCCACATAAAAGAAAGTGGTAGGAGTGATCAGTGAAACAGAGAAAAGGTAGAAAGATAAAGTCGTACACAGAGCTGCTGGAAAGGCTGCCACTCGCGGTGGTGCCTGAGTCATAGAGCACTTCACAAAAACAAGTTATAATCTGTTGTATTCAATAAGGTATGTGTAATTTTTATGGACATTTCCTTTATTTCCTTTTTATTTATTTCCTTATTTATTTTTTCTTTATTATTGTAATTCCTTGTTTTACTTCTTGTAAAGCACTTTGATATCCCTTTTGTGTATAAAACTGCTGTAGAAAGAAATGTTGTGTTTCTCTCCTAAATTTTTTTTTTCCTTTTAGTTTTCTAGATGGCTTCAATGAATTTACATTTTGGTGGATGTGTGAAGTGCTTTGTGAGTACAAAAGAGCGAAAGGAGACAACAGCCTTCCACATCTCATCTCTTTATTTGCACCCTTTCCAAACATGGTGCCTCTCCCACACAGTCGTTACTTCAGTTACTTAACTGACTTCAGTTTCCTGAGTCAATGTCAGCAGGACAAAGTCGCCGTTCCACAGCACAAAGAGGCTTTCCAAGATCTTCGGCGATGTGTACTCAGCAGTTTTTTGGAGGCTAGAAGGTATGTTGGCTTACTGATCAGTCGAGTTTGAGCAGACTAGAAAGAGTGATGGACTCCTCTGACACAATCCTAGAGATGCACTGACTGAGGAGATCCTTCCATATCTTTTTGGCTGTTTTTCCTTTTACTATTGACATCTTTTCTTCATTTTCATGTTAATGTTTTTTCTTTCATTGTTTTCCCTTTCTCATCTTTATCTAAATTTAATGTCTTCTATCTCTTCTCTGATGTTTTATTATCTCCTTGTGTCCACCACACTGATTAGTTCAGTTCTTTTCAATCTTTAAAAATCCAAGGCCCTTCCATTTCGCCCATTTTTGTCTTCTTTCCTTTTCTTGTATTTCATATCTCAATATCACAGGGGTGTTGATGACCTCCATTAGTCCTCACTGATGATGTGCAGATGGCCAGCGTGACTTATTCTTGGTCTGGTCACATAGGTGTAGAGTGATCGTGTAGTAAGTGCACATGCAGATATCAACAATCAGAGGTGTGACCAGAACTTCATGTGTGGGTGGGCATTTGGCTTGTCTGGGGGGGCAAAAAATATTCATCCATCCATCCCCATTTTTGTAGGGGGGTCAAATAATAATAACAACATAGTTATATAAAACATATAAAAGCAAAAATTGTGGCATAAATCATAACCTACTGTTCAATAGAAATTAACAGAGGCAATGGAACTTGTATTATTATTTTTTGTGAACAAATATAGAACTACATGTACAAGGTAAATATCAATAAAGTCAAATGTGTACAACATATGAGAACAAGAACAGAAACGTGGCTTATTGTAGTCATGGGAGGCTATAGGACATCAGTTTCCAGCGTTTAACCTTGATATTATCTACAGGACCAGTCTGCGGTTACTCTTGGCAAATTCTGAAATAAATTCATTCATGTCTAGATTTTCTGTGACGTTTTTCTCATGTGCCAGAATGACTAAATTTCTCTTCCTTGAATGCAGCATTGTTTGGCGGAGTGGAGTGAGAATGTGGTTCAAAGTAGAGAAAGAGCTTTCACTTGCAGCTGAAGACACACCAGTGATGAGTGCTGTGATGCAGACATGGCTCTGACGTGCGGGATACTAGACACGTGTTTGTGGAAGCCGCCACCGTCTTTTTCTAGAGCTTTTTTCCAATTAGTGTAGCCGTGTTTGGTGAATATGTCCTCGTGGTCCGAATTGGAAACACTAAATTTGTGGCAGGCAAAGTAAAAGCTGTCATCATGGACAACAGAATATTCCAGCCATGGTCGAGACTGATACCAGCTTGCACTAAAACATCTGAGTGTCTTTCCGAATGCGCACTTGGGATAATTAATTAAAATAGGATGGGATGGGCTCCATATTTAAGTCAGGCAGACCGGACTGTATATTTTGTTGAAGGCAGAGGTTTGGAGTACCCGACACGGGCGCAGAGCTGGAGGATTGTGTAGGCTTATCTACAACTTTTGGAGTTTCAGTTCCCGACGTGGGTGTGCTGTGCTCCATGTTGGTAGCAGCGGTGCTGGGCTCAACCGTGGAGCCAGCAGCTTGCGGAGGGCCAGAGGTTGAAGATGTCTGCTTTTTAATAAGCCACCTATGCATAGTCTTTGGTGTTACCAACCAGAAAATAAAAGAAGAATGGAACGTATAAGCTGTTTTAATTAAAGAATGCGGTCAACAGGTTCAAAACGTGATGCAAAATGTGCGGCAAAGTGAACTGTGAACAACACGGTGCCTGTCTGGCGGAGGAGACACTGACGGATACAACCCAAATTCAAATGGGCCGACTGGAAAGCAACTCAGTTTTGAAAATCAAATATTATTCTTCTCCAGAGTTTTCATTGGACAGACACAGCATTGCATGGGGGGGGGGGGGGCACGGCTTGTCTCTGGGGTGGCAGTGCTCACCCCTGCCCCTCCGTGGTCACGCCTCTGTCAACAATTAAAATGTTTTCTCTGCTATTTGGGTGAGATGATTCAATTGAATTCAGTTCCATGAAATTCAATTCATTTTTATGTCGTACTCGTCACTGAGCACAGACTCAGAGTGCTGTTAAGAATTTGCAGGTAAAACGCAATTACAGACTTTAAAATTACAAAATGCACACTGATAAAATATGGATTAGGGTTAAACACACCATCAAACATAGGAAATTAAAATAACTGAACACAGTCAGTCGTAACAGACGAAGTCTGACACAGTGACAGTATTCAACTCATTTCTGGTTTTGATCACATCTTGACTGCTGGATATTTTTAAAATCCAACATGTCCTCCTGTCCTGTCCTCTGCCTCAAGCGCCCTGCCTGAGTCGACAGTCAGATAAACTCCCTTCCAATGACCACACAGACAAGAGTTTTCAGTTTGCTCTCTTTACTGAAGCCAGTTGGAATAGGGTAAAACTACAAATAAATCGTAAATACAATAATGTGAGAATGACTTATTCTTTACAAACATATAAAAAATAAATAAATAACTTCACTTGAATGACAATCATTATCTGTGCACACTGGCAAAGCTGTTAAAGTCTGAAAAAGGTATGCTCACAAGTACTTTTATAGTGCAGTGAAAACTTATAACAGCGGAAAGTTGCTAGAACCTTTTAAATACTTTTTTAAATAACTTTAAATAATAAACATATTCACAAACATGCATCAAGACAGAGAATGAAACATCTATAAACATTTCTACGTACCGACAATACCTTTAAAGCCAAACTGAACATTCAAAGCAGGAAGTGAGACAAACATGTGCTCACTGTTTTGTTTTTACTCTCTGGGGCACAGCTTTATGACATCATCGCCCAGCGACAGGCTGTTCCTCAAGTATAGGAATGTTTAATTTCACCACTAGATGGTGATAATCTTAAGCCTCTCCTGGTTCAACCCTTAACTAGAACAGCACACCTCCTATCCTGTGAGATTCTTGGGTGTCTGTTAATTCAGATACTGCTTGGAAATTTTATAAATTTCAAACCTGCCACTGAATGTTGTCTGGAGATTAGCTGACTTTCAGGACCTCCATTACCTTACATTTACATTTAGTTGACTCCAAAGCAACTTACAATAACGGAGATACAGGTGGTTACACTTCTTTTGGTTTCCCATTGGTGCATTGGCAGGTGAGGTGACTTGCTTAGGGTCACACGGTGTCAGCAGTAGGATTTGATGTCACAAACTCAGGGTTTGAAATCAGAGCCTTGACCGCTACACCACACTGCCTGCCTTTTACAAGATCTCAATTATCTTCGTTTTCCTTGGCTTCAGAAACACACTCCACGTATCAGAGCACATACTGCATGGAGTCCATGTTGCTTTACGTCGTGTATTCAGTTTGTGATTGACCCATCTTTTCAGATTTGCCACTTAGACACTCTCCTTGAGATTTATTCTGAAATTTCAAATGTAATTCCAAACAAGGGTCCCTGCAGATCCCACCCCATCACCCACATGATTGACTGAGTTGCTTCCTGATGCCTCCTTGCCTAAGGGTCGCTGTTATCTCCTGTCCTGTTCTTATATTGGTGAAAACTTACATAATGGTTTTATTAGGCCATCTGTCTGATGGGGTTGGATTATTTTTTTATCAATGAGTTTAAAGATGAGTCACTTCACCCTTGAATTGATTTTCAGGAACTTTAATAAAATTACAGTAAAGAATAATGAGCTCTTCCTCTGATCTCTTCCTTTCCTGACCAAAGGTGGACATGTGGAAGTCTGCGTTCAACACGTCATCAGGCCGCTATATATATTTAGTCCTGCCATATGGTTTGGCTCATGCACTGGCACTATTTCTATCTTTTCTTAAGGATGTCTTGTGTGATTTTTTAGATCATTCAGTTGATATCCATCCATCCATCCATCCATTTTCCAACCCACTGAATCCAAACACAGGGTCACGGGGGTCTGCTGGAGCCAATCCCAGCCAACACAGGGGATATCTCAGTCTTTTTTAAAGATTTCATATCTGACGTAGTTCATGTAAAGGAGGCTTTCTCGTGTCTTTGTGAAAATAAATTATTTGCCAATTTTGAGTAATCTGAGTTTCACCAGACTTCAGTACTGTTGTTGGGTTATCACATCAGCCATTCTTGTATTAAAACAGACACAGAGAAGGTCTCTACAAGTTTGAACCAGGAACAACCTTAAAGTATAAAACACCCACAAAGTTTTGTTAGGTTTGCAAATTTCTACTGTTAGTTTATAAAGAATTTTCATCCCCTGAATGCTCCTATTACTGCACTCACTAAGAGAAGTACCAAGAAATTTTCTTGAACATTTGAAGCCCAACAGGTTTTGGATAATCTAAAGACTTGACTCAGGTCTGTCGCCATTTTGAGACACCTTTATGTACCCTTACCACAACAATATTTCAGGTGGCTGAATTTGGCTAAAAATGTTAAATTCTCTGTGAGGGTATTTGACATTTGCTGTCATTGTAAATATTTGTGGCCCCCACTTGCCCCTGCCATATGACCTTTGGAGGATATAATGGTGGATTTCATTAACTGATCTGCCAGTCTTTAAAGTTAAAACTTCAATTTTATCATTGTGGATTGTTGTGAAAGAGCATTCATTTTATTCTTCTGTTCCCTTTCTCTTTCACATAGGAATTAATTGAAAGTTTTATTTCACATGACCTTAAATTACGCAATGTTCCTTTGCCTCTTCTTTCTGAAGTTAAAGTCACCTTCTGTCATCACCTGGAGTTTAATGGATTATCAGAAAGAGTTGATCAGGACCAGGAAGAGTTTCTGTGCAGCACTTTAAGCTATTTTCAGCCTAACTTAAAAGAGTTGATTCCTCTTTTAGAATTTTCCAGAAACATCTTATTTAACACCTCCCTGATTTTATCACCATTGGAGAGTCAATGTGGTTTTTAATTTGGTGTAATACCTCTGAGTCCTTGTCTGTCAGAATTTGTAAGGCCCTTCCATTCTCCTATACTTTGGTCCAACTAGAACTCAAAGTCACTGGTGGGAACCTCTGTTAAAAATTATGTGACATCCTCATCTCATTATTCAGATTGGCTAGAAGGTCTGGCGCATGACTTGAAATATCCATCCTACATATGTGGTCCCCACTTTATCAGTCCATATTCCATTCTTAAATGTGTTACACCAGTTGCATTTCTCTTGGCTTTTCTCAGTCCATATATGGTGGGGCATCAAGAATTTGGAGTACAGAGAGGTTTGGATTATATAGTTAGAGGTTCCAGAGTGGACTAGTTGGTACACTGGTACAGTTATAGCCAAGAGGAGCCATCTTGTATTATGGATGCCCTGTGCTTACTGGCTGATTTCCACAGTTGCTTTCCATCAAAGGAGGAGAGTTACAGTATGTAGTATTATGGAGGGTGACAGTTCTGTACTGGGTCTCAATCATGAAAATTCTCACTCTGAGATCATTTGGATTCACCAGTCAGCCTATACTATGTGTCTCTGGGAAGGTGGAGAATTAGAAAACTGCACACAGACACAGACATCGCATATCCAATCATCATGTGTTCCTGTTTTCCTGTATTCCTCTGCCTTCTATTTACAAACAAAATTTTGGAACAACCATGACTCGCCCTAGAGGTGAGAGTCAAACTAAACAATTAGTAGTCAATGGCCTGGTTAAGAGAGGTGACCAAAAAGCTGATGGTCACTGTGACTGAGTTCCAGAGAACTTGTGTGCAGAGGGTAGAATCTTCCAGAAGAACAACATGTCCATTTAACACTCTGCTGATCTGGGCTTTATGACAGAGTGGCCTGGCAAAAGCATCTTCTCAGTCAATGACACATCAAAGGCCGCTTACAGTTTGACAAAAAGCACCCAAAGGTCTCTCAAATTGTGAGCAGTCAAATTCTCTGGTCTGATGAAATAAAGATTGACGTCTTTGTCCTCAGTTCTAAGAATCACATCACTAGGACATCAGACCCTGCTCTTCACCTGCACAACACCATTACAGCTGTGAAGTACGGTGGTGGCAGCATCAGGCTGTAGGGCTGTTTCTCCACTCAGGTGATTTGTATCATAACTAGATATGATGCCCGTTCCAAGGGCTTATCATCCAACCAGGAGACAATAAAGGCTACTTTGGCCTTATGAGAAGCATGAAGATCAAAAACCAAGCAACACTGATTTAAAAGCTGACTGTATTACCTTAGGACACCAGAAAAGGTGAAGTATCTCAGGCTATTTGACAAGACTGAGGCCTACTAGATTTTTATTTTCACTGCCCCCTGCATTGATCATCCAGTTTGTTAGACTCCAGAATTAACTGATGAAGAGGATGTTCACTCTTTTGTCTGTTTGCAGACTTTTTCTAACTGGTCTTGTAATGGAACTGACTGTAAAAAGGGTAATCAGTTAAAATAATTGAAGAATGAGAATCAAGAGAAAGGACTGAGTGAAAGGACAAAGCAAAGGTCAAAAACCGAAAGTCAACAAGACAAAAATGTCAGAGGGAAATTGTAAACCAAACTTTGTAGTCAAGGGGCAGAGGTTTGTTACAAAATACTAGTAATTAAAGTTGAAAGTAAGCAGTTGTACTGGTGAGTATTTTAGGGCGACCTTTGTACCAGCGCATTGATGACATTACAGGTGACGTAACCCTGCAGCTTCATAGTAAATTCCCATGGAAACAAACATTACAACCCACCAATTACCAGCGCGATCCTCGAAAAGAAAAAGGCCCAGAAAAAGATGATAAAAAATACATCACTTCTAAACTGAAGCTCTAAACAATATTCTGAATTTAGAAGTTGATTCTTTGGGTGTTAAAATCCCCAACATGAGGCCAAAATTGATATTCCAGCTTCAGGGAAACCCAAAAAAAATAAAAAGAAGCTGAATACATAACAGATACTTATAACAATAAAAATCCTGCATGTTGTTGTTCTGCCTCATCTCAATAAACACACACCTCATCTTCAGGGGTCTCATGTACGAACGGTGCGTACACACAAAAATGTTGCATACTCCCATTTCCACACTCATATCGTGATGTATAAAACCTAAACTTGACGTAAAGCCACGCACATTTCCACGGTAGCTCAAACCCTGGCGTACGCAAGTTCTCCGTTCTGTTTTGCAGACTGGTGGCACCCACTGTCAAAGCAGTGCTACTGTTCCTGTGCGGTTACCCTTTCTTTTTCAGATCCACATCCCTGACGCAGCTTTATAAATACACTGAAATTTATTGGACAAAACATTACCTGCCTTCTCCCAGTATGTGGATTGTAACACCTGGGGAAATAGGACTATTGACTTATCTGTATGCAAACGTTAAAGACGCATACATTGCCACACCGCTGCCTGTGCTTGGGAAAGCAGATCATAACCTGGTTCTGCTTCAGCCTCACTACAAACCCAGAATGATGGTCCTACCTACAACCACACGCTCATTCAGGAAGTGGTCCCCTGAGGAAGAGAAGGCTCTGAGAGACTGGAACTACAGACTGGGATATCCTGCAAGGATCTTATAGTGAGAACATTGAGGAGGTTGTTGCCTGCACTACTGACTACAACAACTTCTGTATGGACATTGTAATTCCAATAAGAACAGAACGCTGCTATGCTAACAACAAGCCATGGATTACAAGTGACATCAAGGGCCTTTTGAACCAGAAGAAAAGGGCTTTTAAAGGCGGTGATCAGCATGATTTCAAGCACGTGTAGAAGGAACTCCGAGTCCAGCTCAGGGCGGTGAACGAGCAGTACAGGAGAAAGCTGGAGCAGATGTTGCAGAATAACAGTATGAAGGAAGTGTGGGATGGGATGAAGATCATCACTGGCTGCAGCTCAAAGCGGGGTGCCACCATCAAGAGATACGTGGAGAGAGCAAACCAGATGAACAACTTCTTTAACAGGTTGGACCACCCTAACCCACTCTCACCTCGGAGTACTGCACCCTCCACCCATTCTTCTACTGATACTAGCATAGGAGAGAGTTTCCTCCCACCCACAATTACAGAAGCCCAGGTAAGCAGAAAACTGAAGAGATTTCGTGCCAGCAAAGCAGCGGGTCCAGATGGAGTATCGCCACGACTGCTGAAGGCCTGTATGTTGGAGCTGGGGAGTCCTCTACAGCGCATCTTCAACCTGAGCCTGGAACAGGGGAGAGTCCCGAGGCTTTGGAAAAAATCTTGCATCACCTCAGTCCCAAAGGTATGACATCCTAGTGAGCTGAATGACTTCCGGCCTGTCGCTCTGACGTCACAGGTGATGAAGACCATGGAGAGGCTGCTGCTTCACCACCTGAGGCCACAGGTTCGCCATGCACTCGACCTTCTGCAGTTCGCATACCAGGAGAAGGTGGGAGCGGAGGATGCCATCATCTATATGCTACACCGATCCCTCTCCCACTTGGACAGAGGCAGTGGTGCTGTAAGAATTATGTTTCTAGACTTCTCTAGCGCCTTCAACACAATCCAACCTCTGCTCCTTAGGGACAAGCTGACAGAGATGAGAGTAGATTCATACCTGGTGGCATGGATCGTGGACTATCTTACAGACAGACCTCAGTATGTGTGTCTCGGGAACTGCAGGACTGACATTGTGGTCAGCAACACAGGAGCGCCGCAGGGGACTGTACTTTCTCCGGTCCTGTTCAGCCTATATACATCGGACTTCCAGTACAACTCGGAGTCCTGCCACGTGCAAAAGTTTGCTGATGACACTGCTATCATGGGCTGCATCAGGAGTGGGCAGGAGGAGGAGTATAGGAACCTAATCAAGGACTTTGTTAAATGGTGCGACTCAAACCACCTACACCTGAACATCAGCAAAACCAAGAAGCTGGTGGTGGATTTTAGGAGGACCAGGCCCCTCATGGACCCCATGATCATCATAGGTGACTGTGTGCAGATGGTGCAGACCTATAAATACCTGGGAGTGCAGCTGGATGATAAATTGGACTGGACTGCCAATACTGATGCTCTGTGTAAGAAAGGACAGAGCCGCTTATACTTCCTTTAGAAGGCTGGCGTCCTTCAACATCTGCAATAAGATGCTGCAGATGTTCTATCAGACAGTTGTGGCAAACACCCTCTTCTATGTGGTGGTGTGCTGGGGAAGCAGCATAAAGAAGAAGGACGCCTCACGTCTGGACAAACTGGTGAGGAAGGCAGGCTCTATTGTTGGCACGGAGCTGGACAGTTTGACATCTGTAGCAGAGCGATGGGCGCTGAGCAGACTCCTGTCAATCATGGAGAATCCACTGCATCCACTGAACAGGATCATCTCCAGACAGAGGAGCAGCTTCAGCGACAGACTGCTGTCACCGTCCTGCTCCACTGACAGACTGAGGAGATCGTTCCTCCATCACACTATGCGACTCTTCAATTCCACCCGGGGGGGTAAACGTTAACATTATACAAAGTTATTGTCTGTTATACCTGCATTGTTATCACTCTTTAATTTAATATTGTTATTATCAGTATGCTGCTGCTGGAGTATGTGAATTTAATAAAGTATCTATCTATCTATCTATCTATCTATCTATCTATCTATCTATCTATCTATCTATCTATCTATCTATCTATCTATCTATCTATCTATCTATCTATCTATCTATCTGAAATTAACCTCATATTGTTTATTAGTTTAAGGCATCTGATTGTTATTAACCTGTAACAATATAATGGTCCACAAAATGGTCAAACTATTCTAAATATAATAGCTGCTTTAGCGTTGTTACTCATCAAGCACACGCTGCCTCAACCATGCTGTCTATTGAACTGCTCTCATACAACAAATGTTTCTGAGGCTGTCTTGTATGGACCTCGCGGTTCAGAAACAGTTTCATCCCAAGAACTATAAACGCACTCAATCAGTCCATCAAGTGCTCCTTGTAGAACTGTTTGTACTTATAAGTACAATTACCTCACTGTAAACCTGCTACCTGTTATAATATTGCACAACCTGAGCCACTTTATAAAGCGTGTATTCACATATGATGATGATATCATTTTAAAGATGAAATGCAGCAAAATATGTTGATTGTATTATACAGATAAACTTTAACTTCATTTAAATAATCTGTATTGTTAGTAATTAAATATGTAAGGACACGGTGCAGCAGCGCTAGCTAGTTCAGAGATTGTTCCTGCCTTACACTGTATGCTTACTGGGGCTGGTGTGACACTGGAAGGATAGGTGGATAGATGGATGGAATAATTAAACATGTACTATGAAGATATTTCAATGTTCCTTAAAAGTTTTGAAGAATCGGCATTCTAAGCTTACAGATGGCTTAACATCTATTACAGTACTGATTGTGTGGTGATTGCATACTTGGAGAAAGAAAAGGAAGGACAGGAATTGGGGGTTAGTACGTTTGAAAGAGACAGTACTGCTGCAATAAAGTATTTCATCGAAAGTCGCGCATGGCACATTAAGCATCTTGCAGGAGGCAGGAACAATCACTGGACAGGGAGTCGGCTCGTCATTATCACTGCGTCACCGTGTTCCCATGTTTAATAACATGCTTTAATTCCTACCATCATGAAAATGATATCAAGTATACATCTCAGTATTTAATTTATTCAGAGAGCTGTAATATCATGAATGTAATGGATTCTGTGTCTTGTCGGAGGAAGAGACAGCCCAGAAGCATGTAGTGATTCACACACATAGAGCACATAGAAGAATAAATACAATGCAAAGCATTTAACATGCTACTTTAGTTACAATGTGATTTGAGAAACTAGTAAATTAAATGATTTTAAGATGAAGTTTATGATGTTCTACTTTAATGACAAAATAAACTACGTGATTAAAGTGGAAATTTCAAGATTAAAGTTGACATTTCGAGCTTTTTTGTCACTGTGACCCTATTTTTTTTTCTGTACCCTAATAAGCTTTCATATGACACTCAGACTGTGGGCTACGACTTCCCTTTTCACAGCAACTTTGATATCTGACCATTTCTTTTTTATTTCGGGCACTGTGCGACTTTGTGAACTTGAGCTTTCGAGTTTCTCAGACACGCTATGTCACTCGATCAACTTTCTTTTGTTGTTAACATCACTGTTTAAACCCACAAATAGTATGTTTTTCTTTGCCTTCACTTGGTATTCGCTGAAATTCTTCTATTTCCTCCCCGTGCTTTTGCCAGTGCCTTTTCACATAATGCTCATCTTAAGGGCTATTTATATTGATTTGCATATTCAAAGAGGTGTAATTCTGGGAGGAGTTTGGGGAGTGGCAGCAGGTGCATGCACGTGTGTTACTTTTCAAGCTGACCGGGATTTATGTAGCGGAAGAACATGGAAGTTGGCGAATGCACAGATTTATGCATCTGGATTTTTTTGTGCGTACGAACATTTCCACTTTTGTCCGTACGCCATGTTATAGTGTGAATTCTATGCACAGCATTAAGCATGAGGCCCCAGGTCTTTAATGTTTGTTGCGATCTGAGTGTTTCTTATGATCACCACAAATGCTCAAAGCACCTTGACTAATTTCATATTTAGTATATTTATTTCAAGTATATTTAGAAAGTCTCTAACATGTTGAATGTGTTGAAATTTACTACCAGCAGACTGATAGTGAAAAAGGCCAAAAGTCAAAACTGGGGGATTCAACAAGACGTACACCAAACCAAAAATGAAGAGAAAAGCTAAAAGTCAAAAGCAAACAATCAAAACTAGGAAATCTGGACACGTTCAAAACACTCATCAGACTGACAATAGAATCAGAATCATAGATATCATCCTGTTACAGCAAGGACAACACATTATGGTAACAGCCATGCCACAGTGAGAAAAATCACAGGAAGATGTTAAATGAAAATACATGTTAATAAATTAGCATTATACTATAATGAAGACACAACTACAAGGTCCACTACATCAGCATTATGAACATATTAGGGTTTGAAATTACAAAGTTGTTGATCTTTACTGTTTTATTTTTGAGCTAATGAGCACCAGATGACATAAAAGGAAGCAACTTCTCTGTGCAGCAGACAGACTTTCAACTGAGTGGGAGAGGCGGTGTACCCTGTAAACCCTCGTCTAACTGATAGCACAATCTGCTTTAATTTTAAGAGTCTGCATATATGATTTAATTTAATTACGAGTGATGAACTTTTAAAATATTCTGAAACTCTGGAGTCCTTTATTTGTTGTTTATTTTTTATTAAACTTTGCACCAGAGTGCTCAGTGAATTCTTCAACAGTGTTGGACTACAAACCTCCACCTCACCAATGCTACGTTTTGGTGATTTTACAAAATGTTCTGCATTGTGCTTATAGTCAGCAGCAATATGTCCAAACTCTACACAAATGAATCTGCAGTCTTGGACAAAGGTTTACACCAACATCTAAGTCATCGTGCCAATTCTGTCTTGACGTGCCACCGACTACTGATGTATCATTTCTAGCTTTTTATGAGCTTATGTCCTAAGGCCCTCATATGTTCTGAGCCCCCACAATAAACACCTCATTTTTCAGTTGCCCTTCTCTTACATTTAATTTTTCACTTTCACCCTCCATAAGATCTGCTGGATGAATGACAACACATCTGGTCGCAGTTACATGTGGCTGAATTCTAAAGCCATTTGCTGGACTGGTGCCATAGCCCCACATAGTAGATGTGTTTTCACGCCATTTTGCACCTCTCAGTGATAGCTCTCTTTATCTCGGGGTCAGCCATTGTGAGGCAGGTTCTGGTTTATGGTCTAAAAGGCAGAGAAGAAGAGGATTTAGAAATGGACCAAAGGAAAGAGAAAACTGCAGCCAAACATTAGTAGGTGAACTTCAGAAGAGACGAGAAACACCAGAAGACTGGGAACAGCATCTCAGCAGACTTTCATCTTCAAATTCTCTCCGTGTCTGTTAAAAAGTGGAGAAGCGCCATTCTGTGTTATTCTGGTGCTTTGTCAGTGTAGTCTCTAAATGTCACATGTCCTCTTTATTTCTCCTTTATTTACTCTTTCGAATACAAAAACTCAAAATAGCCTTACTGTTTGCAGAAAATTATTTTTAAACATGTTACAGTTTGCATGTTTTAGTTAATGTAGTGTTCATTTTACTTGGTGTTGTTCATCTGGCCATTTGTAAAATTAGATATTTAAACCTCAGTAATGTTGTGCTTTTATAAAAGTGAACTTCAACGGCTCAGTGTGACCAGTGCTGATGTTTTTACAGAGATGTTATTTAGTAGGAACTAACAGAATGTCTGCAATGTCTTTATATCTTTACAGAGTGGGACAGATAAGTGGCATGTGGTATTATGAATGTGTTGTGGTCTGTGGGGACCTAAACGACTTCAATGAATCTTTGAGACTCACACACAATTTAGTCCATGTTGACCCAAACTGGACAGAAGAGACACTGAAGACATTGAGCCTTTTTATAAAAAGCTGCTCAAGTAAAGCTGACATCAGAGTGGATTACATCAGTGATTACCCTGACATAAATGAAGGATTTGTTCTCTTCTTGTCAGACTGTCTGGATTGGATATCTTCTATACGGTAAATAACATAACAGAAATGTATTGTAGAGTTAATGTTCTGGTTTCTGTTCTTCCTTTTTATTTGTGGTGTCATTTTGTACATCAGCTTCTTCTCCCTGGTGGACAGCCTGACTGTTATGAACTCGAGAGTTTCCAAGAACAAAGTAACAAAATATCCCACAAATATTCAGATTAATGTCAAAACTCATGCTAGTTACACAAGAGAAAAGTTTAATCTTTATAAATAAAAAAGTGTATTATTCACAAAAATGCAATGTAACAAAACAAGATCTGGAGATTATAAATCAAAATGGCAATATACACAATCCCAAAAGGCAAACATGTCCCCAAATGAAATCCAAGAGGAGAGGACAAAAATAGAGCAAGTGTTCAAAAATCCATAAAATCAAAAACATCACAGAATAAACCCAAGAGAACACAACACACCACACCACGCCACGAGTGCATTTTAATGAACTTCATAGTAGGGTTGAGGGCAGTCCCTTGATGCTGATAGGTAGGAGGCCTCACCACTTGGGGACCACCGGAATAAACATGGCACACATTAAACAATGCTTAAACATAAAAAAACATAAATAACACAAAGTATAAGAGATGAGACAGACCACGTTAAAGAGCTGGGCACCACCTGGTAACTCTGTATAACTGAAAAACAAAAAACCAAACAGCAGTAGCAAAAGATTGGCTTTTCAGACTGGACTTCAACAGTGAACTGACTTCAGAATGGCCAAATGTCTGGTTATATGTTTTGCAGGTAGGAATAGGTGAGTCCTGGTGGATGGTGGGTTTCTGTTTTTTTATTTTTCTTTTGAATATTATTAAAAAGTGCTTCGTTGTATTGATGCCCCAACCATTTGCACCCATGTCTGAAAAATTCTTCACACTCTGTACTTTTGGATTGATTGGCATCAGTGAGTGTGTTTAGTTGAGTCTTAACATGTTTTTTAACACTGAATACTCAACATCTTTTTGTTTATTAAAAGCAAATAACATTCCAAGCAAGCATATCAAATTTTACAGAGCTAAGTTCAAGTCAAATCAACCCCTACACATGGGAAAGAGAGCTACTGTATGCCAAGAGAGTAAAACTGTAATAGTTGGATAAATAAATAAATAAATAAATAAATAAATAAATAAATAAATAAATAAAAAAGGGAAGGGAATCTACTTCCTCAATTTAAAAGCTTATTCTAAAATGTTATTGATTAGATCCTGGCAGGCTTTGAAAATGTTTTGTGCAGATCCTCTAAATGAGAATTAGTTTTTTTCCAATTTCAAATAGTATGTGACATCAGTTACCCACTGACTTAAAAGAGGAGAGTTAAGATTGTTTGCAGGTTGGATTTTGCCCTGGAAACATTTTGGACAATTTTAAAACGAGACAGATGTGCTTGATATATAATTTGGATTTGAATAATAGTATGCTTTGCGCATATGGAACTCAAGTGAATTCTGTGCATGGCTGCCTTCCACTCCTTTTCCGAAATGTTGAGTGAGAGATCCTTTTCCCACTGTACTCTGGGATCTTTGCAAAGAAGGGACTTTAAAATGTTTTTATATATTACAGAAATGCAGTCTGAGTCTTCAAGACTGATCAATTATTTTTTACGGCATAGAGGGAGGTGGGAGGTGAGGAAAATTGGGCAGGTTTAGTTTAACAAAGTTTAATCTGAAGGTAGTGAGAGAAATGTGTTGCTGGAAAGTTACATTTGGAGTACAATTGTTCATAGGATGCAAAGACGTTGTCTATGTACAGATCTCTAAGTGATTTAATCCCGAATGTTTTTTAGACATTAAAAGCTGCGTACGTTTGAGAGGGTGGGAAAAAGTTGGTTCTCATGTGGAGGTGTCACAGCTTCTCTGTCTTGAAGTACTTCCTGCATTGGTTTCATATTTTGAGTGAATGAAGCACATTTGGGTTGTTTAGTATATTGGTGCTAACTTGAGTTTATTGGAGTGCAAAGCAAGGAATATAAAGAAGTACTGCAGGATTTTATTTCTATTGCGGTCCAAGCCTGTGTGTGTTAATGTCCAGTAGCTTATATCTTTGTTGCTCAGTAATAAAACTGAAAGTTAGGTAGAGCCATGCCACCTTCTTCCTTAGGTCTTTGTTGTGTTGCCCTTTGGATATGTGGATGTTTTGAATTCCAAATAAATGAGGTTATGGTTGAATCTAATGTCTTAAAAAATGGTTTATTAATTTATATTGGAATGCCTTGAAATAAAAAAGAAGCTTAGGAAGGATATTCTCTATTCAACTTCCAGGCTGCAATTAAGAAAGCTAAACATGATTTCTTCGCTGATTTAGTTTCCCATCATTCTAAGAATCATAGGGTCTTATTTAATTAAATTAATGCGGCCATTCACCCTCATTCTGTGATGGGATTAAATAGTACTGTTCTTTCATGTGAGCAGTTTCTTTCATTCTTTGTAAGTAAAATTGATAAAAATTCGCTGTGATATTGTTCCAACTGGCTATGAACTTCCTACTGTTAATCATGGTATTGTCTTGGAATCTTTTGAACTTGTCTCACTTTCACAGTTATAAACAACTATTGACACCCTTAAACCAACTCTCAGTCCTCTTGATATTGTACCACCACGCCTCGTAGTGGAAGCATTTGATGTTCCATCTTTACTAGCCATTATCAATGGTTCTATTAGTGAGGGGGTTGTGCCCTCATTTTCTAAACATGCTGCGGTGCGTCTCTGTCTAAAAAGGGCAGAATTAGATCCTGGAGTTTTAGCCAATTTTCACCCAATTTCCCATTTGCCATTTCTGGCTAAAATATTAGAAAGAATTATTTATAATCAATTGGTTGATCACCTTAACTCCAATAATTTATTTGAGATCTACCAATCTGGCTTTAGGCGTTATCATGGTGTTGAAATGGAAGACAGGGTCGGAAGACAGGGTCACGGGGGTCTGCTGGAGCCAATCCCAGCCAACACAGGGCACAAGGCAGGAACCAATCCCGGGCAGGGTGCCAACCCACCGCAGGACACACACAAACACACCCACAGGCTCTTTTAATCTTTCCTCATAATTTAACCCCTGTAGCCCTAAATCAGCCTAGTCGCTCTTCTCTGGACTTTTTCTTGTGCTGTTATGTCCTTTTTGTAGCCTGGAGACCAAAACTGCACACAGTACTCAAGATGAGGCCTCACCAGTGTGTTATAAAGACCTGAGCAGAACCTCCTGTGACTTGTACTCCACACATCAAGGCACCATATAACCTGACATTCTGTCAGCCTTCTTAATGGCTTCTGAACACTTCTGAAGTCGATATCTTAGAGTCCACTATAACTCCTAAATCCTTCTCATAAGGTGGACTCTCAATTTTCTCACCGCCCATTGTGTATTCAAACTTAACATTTTTACTTCCTATGTGTAATTCTTTACATTTACTGACATTAAATTTCATCTGCCACAAATCTGCCCAAGCCTGTCTGCTGTCCAAGTCCTTCTGTATATATATAATATATAATAGATTCCAAATTATCTGCTAACCCAGCTATCTTGGTATCATCTGCAAACTTAACCAGCTTGTTCCTTATATTCCTATGTAAATCATTTCTATTTATTAAAAATAGCAGTGCCCCCAGCACTACCCCCTGCTGGTCACCACTCTTAATATCAGCCAATTCTGATGAGGTTCCTCGCACCATCACCCTCTGCTTCCTGTGTCTGTGCCAATTCTGCACCCATCTACAAATATCACCCTGAACTCCCACCTCTTTTAATTTGATGCCCACCCTCTCATGTGGCACCTTATCAAATGCTTTCTGAAAGTCCAGATCAATAATCTCGTCTGCTCCACTCTGTTAGTAAAACACGACCTCCCTCTTCTGACCTCACGCTGACTGTCCTGTCCTTGCCAGGTGTTGGTCAATCTTATCCTCAATAATTCCTTCCATTAATATCCTGTGATATACGTCAAGCTCACTGGCCTATAGTTGCTTGGATCTGCCCTGTCACCCTTTTTATATAATGGGATGGTATTTGCCATTTTGCAGTCCTTTGTAATCTCTCCAGTGCCCAGTGACATCCTAAAAATATGTGTCAAGGGTTTATATCTGTACTCACTAGCCTCCTTAAGAACTCGAGGGTAAATATTATCTGGTCCTGGTGATTTGTTTGATTTCATCTTATTTAATTTGAGCAGCACTTCTCCCTCTACAATTTCCAAATCCCACATCACCTCCTTAGTAGTCCCTGCTCACTTGTGAAGAACTCAGAAAAATGTAAGTTTAGAGCATCCGCTATTTCACTGTCTGTATATTTTAATTCCCTTTTACTATTTCTGATACACTTCAACTCTTCTTTGACTGTTCTCTTACCATTTAATGAATCTCTGAGGGTCGTCTTTCACCTTATCTGCTATATTCCTCTCCAGCTGTCTTTTAGCCTCCCTGATATCCTTCTTAATGGTTGCCCTCATGTTCTCATACGCTCTACTATTCACTTTGCAGTCATTAGTCTTCTATGCCTTATAAAGCAGTTTTTTCCTTTGCAACTTCTTTTTTAAATCTTTTTTAATCCACAGTGCAATTATTTTAAATTTCCTATTAATTCCCAATTTAGCTATGTATCTGTCCTGTATTTCATTTTTAAACCTGTTCCACTGCTCCTCGACTGTCTCCACACTTAAAAGCTTATCCCAGTGTATCCTACTTAGAGTTTGTCGCATCTGCTCAAAATTAGCCTACCAAAGTTCAACTTAACAATTTTATTTTATTTTATGGTCACTTGACCCTAGTGGTCCAAACACCTCTACACCCTCAGTTCTATCCTGATTATTACTAAATACTAAATCCAGACAGGCTTCACCCCGTGTTGGTGCTTTAACATGCTGTGTTAGAAAATAGTCACTGATTACTTCTAAAAACTCCTGCTCTTGTGCTCCTCCATCTGCAAGGTTATCCCAGTTAATATTTGGATAATTAAAGTCCCCCATGACTATAACATCTCCCTGTAAACTTGCCTTTTTAACAAGATGTGTGTTGAAATTACTGTCTGAATTGGGTGGTCTATAACACACTCCTAAAATAAGACCCCTTTCCCTAATGCTTTCCAGGCAAAGCCACATGTCCTCACTAAGATGGGGCTCATCAGACAACTGAAGAGGAGTTACATTTTAATCCTGTTTGACATAAACAGCAACCCACCTCCTTTTCTGTTCTGTCTCTCCTTCCTAATAATGTGTATCCCTCTATGTCACACTCATCCCCATCTTTGTTATTTAGCCAGGTTTCTGTTATTGCTATAATATCATAATTATGCTCTGCTGCATACAACTCCAACTCACTTACCTTATTTTTGATACTTCTAGCATTACGTCAAGCTATTTTTAATGTGTTACTCCTTCTACATTTAAATGTTGGCTTAGAATGTACATTACTACGCATTTTTATTTCTACACCATTGTTTGTTCTTCCATGTATAGATCTAAGCTTGGCCTGTCCTAAATTCCCTTCCCCCTCCAATCCTCAACTGGCCTACACATACACCCCCCTAATACATTGGTGCCCCTCCAGTTCAGATGTAACCCATCACAGCAGAACAGGTCCCATCTGTTCCAAAAGGAGTCCCAATGCCCCATAAACCCATACCCTTCTACCCTGCACCAAGATTTGAGCCACACGTTAGGCCTTCTAATCTCCTCAGTCTTACCTGGACTGGTGCGTGACACAGGCAGAACTTCGGAGAAGACTACCTTGTCAGTTCTGCTCCTCAGCTTGGCACCTAACTGTTTGAATTTGGATCGTAAAACTGATGGACTACCCTTATGTATGTCATTTGTTCCGACATGGACAATGACAACTGAATCCACCCCCGCTCTGGCTAAGAGCCTATCCACCCTTCCAGGGAGGTCCCTCATCTGTGCACCCGGAAGGAAACACACCATGCGAGACTCTCTGTCTCTAAAGCAAACTTGGACTTCAATCCCTCTAATGTATGTGTCGCCAACTATCACTAACTCTCTCTTTTTGGGAACTGGTTTTGAGGTGGCCCGTTGGGGCTCCTCATCCCTGCCTACCACCTCAGAATTATCATAGACACCGTCCAGCTCTGCAAGGATATGATAATGGTGTGACTCTTTTAATTCTGGGGTTGATGCCCCAGGACAGTGTGCACCCTTTACCTTACGCCTTGTGACCGTGACCCACCTATTTCTACCTGTCTGGTCTGGAATCTCCTCCAGCGCCACCTTGGGGGTGCACACTATCTCTCTAAAGGACACCTGGGCCAAGTCCACCAATTCTCTACTACAACGCAGGTCAGCCAACTCCTCCTCCAGTTCAGCGACCCTGAGCTCAAGGTGCTGGATCAGCTGGCATCTAAAAAGTCCAATATCCAACAGGACTTAAATTGCATTGGCCTCATTATTCAAATTTGATTTGGGATTAGTAAAATTCCTTAACTTTTAGGTCATCAAGAATACAGGGACACAGTTGAAAACTTGTTAAGGTAAATTTCACACAAACATGAGGAAGTTATTCTTTTCACAAAGAACGATAGACACTTGGAATAAGTGACCAAGTAGTGTGGTAGGAACTTTCACAACTCAACTTAATGCTAATTCAGAAGAATGAAATAGACCGGACTGGTGAGCTTTGTTGGTCTGAATGGCCAGTTCTCGTCTGATTGTTCTCATGTTCTACAGTTCTGCCTAACACCTCACAACCTACAAAATGGAAATGACTTCAATCATGAACACTTCACAAAAATAAGTTATAATCTGTTGTATTCTATAAGGTATGTGCAATTTTTATGGACTTTTCCTTTATTTCCTTATTTATTTTTTCTTTGTTATTATATCTCCTTGTTTTACTTCTTGTAAAGCATTTTGATCTTCCTTTTGTGTATAAAACTGCTGTAGAAAGAAATGCTGTGTTTCTCTCCTAATTTTTTTTTTTCCTTCTAGTTTTCTAGAAGGCTTCGATGAATTTACATTTTGGTGGATGTGTAATTTGTTTAATGAGTGCAAAAGAGTGAAAGGAGACAACAGCCTTCCACACCTCATCTCTTTATTTGCACCCTTTCCAAACATGGTGCCTCTCATAGAATGTGATGAAGATGACTTCATTGACGTCACTTTCCTGAGTCAAAGTCAGCAGAACAAAGTTGCCATTCCAGAGCACAGAGAGGCTTTCCAAGATCTTCGGCGATGTGTACTCAGCAGTCTTTTGGCAGCTGTAAGGTATGTTGACTTACTGATCAGTCGAGTTTGAACAGACAATAAAGAGTGATGGACTCCTCTGACACAATCCTAGAGATGCAGCGACTGAGGAGATCCTTCCATATCTTTTTGGATGTTTTTCCTTTTACTATTGACATCTTTTTTCATTTTCATGTTAATGTTCTTTATCACTTTATTTGTATTATTGTCCTCATATTGTTTTGGAAGTGAAAAGAGTGTCAGAGTGATGATTATGAAGCTGGAAATTGGAGGTGTGATGATGAATGTTGTTAGTGCATATGCACCACAAGTTGGGTGTGCAATGGCTGAGAAAGAAGATTTTTGGAGTGAGTTGGATGAAGTGATGAACAGTGTACCCAAGGGACAGAAAGTGGTGATTGGAGCAGATTTCAATGGACATGTTGGTGAAGGGAACAGAGGAGACGAGGAGGTGATGGGTAGGTGTGGTGTCAAGGTGAGGAATGAAGGTCAAATGATAGTGGATTTTGTCAAAAGGATGGACATGGCTGTGGTGAATACATATTTTAAGAAGAGGGAGGAACATAGGGTTACGTACAAGAGTGGAGGAAGATGCACACAGGTAGATTACATCCTATCCAGAAGACTTGATCTGAAGGAGATTGAAGACTGCAAAGTGGTGTCAGGGGAAAGTGTAGCATAGGATGGTGGTCTGTAGGATGATGTTGGAGATCAAGAAGAGGAAGGGAGTGAGGGCAGAGCCAAGGATCAAATGGTGGAAGTTGAGGCACTGGGTGGCAATGAAGAGTTACCAGACAGTGGGGCAACTACAGCAGATGTAGTAAGGGTGACAGCAAGAAGGGTGCTTGGCGTGACATCTGGAAAGAGGAAGGAGGAAAAGGAAACCTGGTGGTGGAATGAGGAAATACAGGAGAGTATACAGAGGAAGAGGATGGCAAAGAAGAAGTGGATAGTCAGAGAGATGAAGAAAGTAGACAAGAGTACAAGGAGATAAGGCGCAAGGTGAAGAGAGAGGTGGAGAAGGCTAAAGAAAAGGCGTATGATGAGTTGTATGAGAAGTTGGACACTAAGAAGGGAGAAAAAGACCAGTGGGCTACAGAGGGACTGAGCTGGGTAAGATGTGCAGCAGGTTAGGGTGATAAAAGATAAAGATGGAAACATACTCACAAGTGAGGAGAGTGTGGTGAAAAGATGGAAAGAGTACTTTGAGAGGCTGATGAATGAAGAGAACGAGAGAGAGAAGAGGTTGGATGATGTGGAGATAGGGAATCAGGAAGTGCAACAGATTAGCAAGGAGGAAGTAAGGACAGCGATGAAGAGCATGAAGAATGGAAAAGCCGTTGGTCCAGTTGACATACCTGTGGAAGTATGGAGGTGTTTAGGAGAGATGGCAGTGGAGTTTTTAACCAGATTGTTTAATGGAATCTTGGAAAGTGAGAGGATGGGAAAGAATAGTGGAAGCTCAGTTAAGAAGTGAGGTGATGATTAGTGAGCAGCAGGATGGTTTCATGCCAAAAAAGAGCACTACGGAGGAGATGTTTGCTCTGAGGATATTGATGGAGAAGTAGAGAGAAAGCCAGACGGAGTTGCATTGTGTCTTTGTGGACCTGAGAAAGCAAATGACAGGGTGACTGAGAGGAGTTGTGGTATTGTATGAGGAAGTCAGGAGTGGCAGAGAAGTACGTAAGAGTTGTACAGGATATGTACGAGGGAAGTGTGACTGTGGTGAGGTCTGCGGTAGGAGTGACGCAGGTGGGATTACATCAGGGATCGGCTCTGAGTCCTTTCTGATTTGCAATGGTGATGGACAGGTTGACAGACGAGATTAGACAGGAGTCCCCATGGACTGTGATGTTTGCTGATGACATTGTGATCTGTAGCGATAGTAGGGAGCAGGTTGAGGAGACCCTGGAGAGGTGGAGATATGAGAGGAGAGGAATGAAGGTCAGTAGGACCACCAAGACAGAATACATGTTTGTGAATGAGAGGGAGGTCAGTGGAATGGTGAGGATGAGGGGAGTAGAGTTGGTGAAGATGGATGAGTTTAAATACTTGGGATCAACAGTACAGAGTAATGGGGATTGTGGAAGAGAAGAGAAGAAGAAAGTGCAGGCTGGGTGGAGTGCGTGGAGAAGAGTGTCAGGAGTGATTTGTGACAGACGGGTATCAGCGAGAGTGAAAGGGAAGGTCTACAGGACAGTAGTGAGACCAGCTGTGTTATATGGGTTAGAGACGGTGGCACAGGAGACAGAGCTGGAGGTGGCAGAGTTAAAGATGCTAAGATTTGCATTGGGTGTGACGAGGATGGACAGGATTAGAAATGAGGGCATTAGAGGGTCAGCTCTGTTGGGACGGTTGGGAGACAAAGTCAGAGAGGCGAGATTGTATTGGTTTGGAGAGATGTTGGGTATATTGGAAGAAGGATGCTAAGGATGGAGCTGCCAGGGAAGAGGAAAAGAGGAAGGCCTAAGAGGAGGTTTATGGATGTGGTGAGAAAGGACATGCAGGTGGTGGGTGTGACAGAGCAAGATGACGAGGACAGGAAGATATGGAACAAGATGATCTGCTGTGGCAACCCCTAACGGGAGCAGCTGAAAGAAGAAGAAGAAGATCTTTTCGCTTTATTGTTTTCCCTTTCTCACCTTTATCTACATTTAATGTCTTCTATCTCTTCTCTGATGTTTTATTATCTCCTTGTGTCCACCACACTGATTAGTTCAGTTCTTTTCACTCTTTAAACATCCAAGGATCTTCCAGTTCACCCATTTTTGTCTTCTTTTCTTTTCGTTGTATTTCATATCTCAACATCACGGGGTTGTGGATGGCCTCCATTAGTCCCCACTGATGATGTGCAGATGGCCAGCGTCACTTATTCTTGGTCTGGTCACATAGGTGCAGAGTGATCATGTAGTAAGTGCAGATGTAGATATCAACAATTAAAATGGTTTGTCTGCTGTTTGGGTGAGATGTTTCAATTGAATTCAATTCCATGAAATTCAATTCATTTTTGTTTTGCACTCTTCACTGAGCACAGACTCAGACTTCTGTCAAATGTTTTCAGGTAAAATACAATTACAAACTTTAAAATTACAAAATGCACACACATAAAATACGGATTAGATTAAACACACCATAAAACATAGGAAATTAAAATAATTTAACACAGTCATTCATAACAGACAAAGTCTGACACAGTGACAGTATTCAACTCATTTCTGGTTTTAAACACATCTTAACTGCTGGATATTTTTAAAATCTAACATGTCCTCCTATCCTGTGTGATTCTTGGGTGTTTCAAAGTTTCAAACCTGCCACTGAATGTTGTCTGGAGATTAGCTGACTGTCAGAACCTCCATTGCCTTACATTTACATTTAGTTGACTCCAAAGCAACTTCCAACAACTGAGATACAGCTGGTTACGCTTCTTTTGGTTTTCCCATTGGTGCATTGGCAGGTGAGGTGACTTGCTCAGGGTCACACAGTGTCAGCAGCACAAATGAATCTGCAGTCTTAGACAAAGGTTTACACCAACATCTAAGTCATTGTGTCAATTCTGTCTTGACGTGCCACCGTCTACTGATGGATCATCGCATCAGGAAACAATATGGCATTTGTGGCAAATTCAAAAGAAAACAACAATAAAATTAATTAAATTTCACACAAAATGACATACAGGTAGACATTCATTAATTAGAATTAAAGCTTTGATTAAAAGAATTTGTCCTAATTAAAGGAGCACCTGGCTGTGTTCTTTCCATCTCATTAGCAGAGGTTGCAGGTTCTCTAAAAACAGAGAGTTTTATTATTTCATTACAAAAAAAGTAAAGGTTATTTTCCAATGGAAATCCAAAGCTGCACTTCTAACTACACACAATACTCTGCAGCCTGCTTTCCCTTTCAGCTTTCCCAGCATACCCTGCACTCCCTCTTGTTCGGCTTGTCAAGTCTTTCAGGTCTTAGGCCGCGTTGTACTGGAGATCTGTCGGCTATAAAGTATTTGCCATACACATTTGAATCAACACAATCTGCTGTAGCAATTCTTCATGAACAATTAATCTGCTGTTCAAAAGGGTCTGACTACAGTTACCCACCACACCAACCTTTATGTAGGGTGGTCTTTCTAGCTTTTTATGAGCTTATGTCCTAAAGGCCCTCATATGTTCTGAGCCCCCACAATAAACATTTCACTTTTCAGTTGTCCTTCTTTTACATTTAATTTTTCACTTTCACCCTCCATGCGATCTGCAGGATGAATGACAACACATCTGGTCGCAGTTACATGTGTCTGAATTCTAAAACCATTTGCTGGACTGGTGCCATAGCCCCACATAGTAGATGTGTTTTCATGCCATTTTACAACTCTCAGTGATAGCTCTCTTTATCTCGGGTCAGCCATTGTGAGGCAGGTTCAGGTTTATGGTCTGAAAGGCAGAGGAGAAGAGGATTTAGAAATGAACCAAAGGAAAGAGAAAACTGCAGTCAAACATTAGTAGGTGAACTTCAGAAGAGACGAGAAACACCAGAAGACTGGGAACAGCATCTCAGCAGACTTTCATCTTCAAATTCACTCCATGTCTGTTAAAAAGTGGAGAAGCGTCATCCTGTGTTCTTCTGGTTCTTTGTCAGTGTAGTCCCCAAATGTCATATGTCCTCTTTATTTCTCCTTTATTTACTCTTTCAAATACAAAAAATCAGAGTAACCTTAATGTTTGCAGAAGATTATTTTTAAACATGTCACAGTTTGCAGGTTTCAATTATTGTAGTGTTCATTTTACTTGGTGTTGTTCATCTGGCCATTTGTAAAATAAGATATTTAAACCTCACTGGTGTTGTGATTTTATAAAAGGAAACTTCAACGGCTCAGTGTGACCAGTGCTGATGTTTTTACAGAGATGTTATTTAGTAGGAACTAACAGAATGTCTGCAATGTCTTTATATCTTAACAGAGTGGGACAGATAAGTGACACTTGGTATTATCAATGTGTTGTGGACTGTGGGGACCTAAATGACTTTAATGAATATTTGAGACTCTCAGACAATGAAGTCCATGTTGACTCAAACTGGAGAGAAGAGACACTGAAGACAATGAGCTGCTTCATAAAAAGTTCCTCAAGTAAAGCTGACATCATAGTGGATGACATTGATGATTACTGTGACATAAATGAAGGATTTGTTCACTTCTTGTCAGACTGTCTGGATTGGATATCTTCTATACGGTAAATAACCTGACAGAAATGTATTGTAGAGTTAATGTTCTTGTCTCTCTTCTTCCTTTTAATTTGTGGCGTCATTTTCTACATCATCTTCCTCTTATTGGTGGACAGCCTGACTGTTATGAACTCGAGAGTTTCTGAGCACAAAGCCCCAAAATATCCTATAAATGTTCAGATTAATGTCAAAAACCCATCTAGTTACACAAGAGAAAAGTTGAATCTTTATAAATAAAAAAGTTTATTATGCACAAAAATGCTCTGTAACAAAACAAGACCTGAAGTACAGAATAAGATCACTATTAAAAATAACGTAATTTAAGTCAAATTTACATTTCACACATGTCAATTATGCTTGTGCTTCTGAAAGATACTCTTGCTTCTGAAAACTATGAGTACAATTCTCAGGCGTGAACAAACTGTCAAAAATACATCATTGGATGCACTACACATTCTCTATTGAAGAGGAAACAATCGATTTTAGTTACTACACATGATGGAGTTATTTTTGACAAGGATCCATCTCCATATACTGTATCAGGGCTAAGGCTTTGTTCAACGGTTCATTTTCCGCCTTGGTTTTCCATGTTTGTGATCTAACTGGAGGTCTCGGGGACCAGAATTTTTCTTAGCAGTATTTAGTGAACGTGTGTGGGCAATCAGTCCTGGATGTGACGCTAATCCATCATGGGGGATGTGCCATTGAACTCTCTATTTACTTCTCCTGCGAGTCTTTGAGAGGTCTGGCGTAAAGCCCATGGAGATATGGGGAGAATGTGATTGTTTCATGTGAGCCTGAAGTTTTTCGCTTCCAGCCAGTTTCCTATTTACACAACTTGTGCAAAGCAGTTATTTATTAAATGTTGAGTGCCAGTCAAAATATTCTGCAGCATAAAAAGATCTCTGTCCCTGCCAGCATAGGCTGCCAGTCAATCACAGGTTAAACAAACACACACACGCACAGAGACACACACGAGTTTAGTAACACCAAAGCACCTAACCTGTATTTCTTTGGACTCTGGGATCAAATCCCCGCAGACACTGGGAGAACGTGCAAACTTCTATATTTAATGTTATTATGTATTTATTTTCATATTTCACAGTTTTTGATTTATTTTGCTTATTTATTTTTGTCCTAAATATTCCTCCATTATAAGGGCGTAACATTCTCCACACTCAGTCGTTAATCCAACTCAGTACTTCCAGAGCAAAATCACAAGCGTTAAAAAAAAACTCACTTTAAAGCAGTGCCGCCACAAGGCAGCTGCTTCAGAAGTTTATATTATGCAAAGCCACCAATATTTATGTCTGTTTTGTAGTTTTGAATATATTCATATTGTTGGGGGGGGGGGACATAATTCCACGCCTTCCACCTCAACCCCAAATCTATGACCAAGAGTTCCGAAAGTTGGGAGTCTTGTGCAACATCTCACTCTCCTATACACATATAACACACATCTGAACATTTGGATAACACATTATGTAAAGTTTAAAAACGCACCACAGTGTTTTGTCTTTCCCCTTTTGTATTATTAATATGTATCCTTTGTCAGAATGCCTCAAATCTCACAGACTTGCCACTGTTTATAAGGTATTATAGTATATAACTTCTCTCCACCTTCTCTTCTACATTTATAACCACAGGCATTTAGGTGTAGAAAAAGCTGCATGCCTGTCTCAATATGGCTGCTGAGCTGTGCTCTTCATTGTGTTGTCGTTTTCAGTTCATGGTGTGAGATGCTTTTTCATCAGTATGGTAACAGAGAGATGCTTCTTCATTGATGTTTGTAAGGGGGGGAGGGGGGTAAAGCAAGCAAACAGCCATACTTCGGACCAGTGGGGCAGAGAATACCTTTCACACCTGCCCCTGTGAAGCTTGTCAGCTAGGCAGTCTGGCTTTCCTGTGGGGGTTTACTGAGAGGGTTCTGCAGAGAATCACTGGCCAAATTTGCTTGAGGTGCTTCCCCCAACCCTGTCATAATATTCACTTTCCTGACTTAGTCCTAGGGGGGTAAACATGAATACTTCTCACTAATGTAACACTAATATTCCATTGCTTTGCCTAAGTTACCAAAAAAGACATACAAAATATTTATCAACTTGTATGCAAAATTTCACACCACAACACGTTGTTAATTTGTTAATCTCATGCTCTCAGTTTTTATTGTTAATTGCATGTTGTCATTGTTTAATTTATTTAATTGTTTTGGTTTTATTTTGTTTGTTGCGTTTTGTCCTTTGGAGCCACTGTAAGGGGGCTAAGCATGAAGTACAACTGCTGTCAAAGATAACTCCATCATTCAACTTTTGTGGCACATGCGTAGTAACAAACATCAATTGTTTCTTCCTCAATAGCGAATGCCTTTTGTATCCAATGATGTATTTTTGACCATTTGTTCATGACTGAGAATTGTCCTTGTGATTTACAGAAGTGAGAATCATATTCAGAAACGCAAGCATAATTGACACATGTGCAATATAAATTTTGCTTAAATGATACTGAAGAGCATAAGTCAAACAGGAAATATACACAATCCCAAAAGACAAACACAGTCCCCAAATGAAATCCAAGAAGCGAGGTCAAAAATAGAGCAAGTGTTCTCTCAAGTGGACTCTCAACTGCCAGACAGTGTGCAGAAGCCATTAAGATATGTATCATTTTTTAAGGACTTTTCTTTTTTGTCTTTTTTATTTATTTACTTTTTTTTTCTTTGCTTTTGTTATTCCTTGTTTTACTTCTTGACATTGGCTGGAAGGAACAACTCCTGAGTTTATTATATTTGTTAGTCTGTAGGAATATTACTTACCTGAAATCTGCCAAGTGATATAATGAGAGACAAGCATGGTGGTTCTTCTTTTTCAGTCAGTTTCACTTTTTAGTTTCTTATCACTTTGTTGATGGTCTGAAAGCAGATGCAACTGACTGACCAAGCCTGAGGTGGTGAAATTTGAACCCAAACCTATTAGTCCACCTTCAACATTTTAGGAGCAACAGTCATAGAATTGCTAGAATATTTCTGGGAGTCCCTTCACTCATTGTGGTCCAATTCTCCGTCACCTCCTAAGACACCTGAGTCATTTGTACCTAAACTGGCGATTTGCAGAGTTTCAGGTGGAGTCACTCATCACCCTTTTGGGGTCACCCTCATATTTTTAAGACTTTGCAATTTACACAACAACATTTCAGGTGGCTGAATTAGACTACCCCTCCTCGAACCGCCACCTTATTGTGGTGGAGGGGTTTGCGTGTCCCAATGATCCTAGGAGCTCTGTTGTCCGGGGCTTTATGCCCCTGGTAGGGCCACCCAAGGCAAACTGGTCCTAGGTAAGGGATGAGACAAAGTGCAGTTCAACAAACCTTCTTTGATGAATTAAAAATTTGGACAGCGTTTTCCCTCGTCCGGACGCAGGTCACTGGGGCCCCCCTCTGGAGCCAGGCCTGGAGGTGGGGCTCGATGGCGAGCGCTTGGTGGCCGGGCTTGCACCCATGGGGCTCGGCCGGGCACAGCCCAAAGAGGCAATGTGGGTCCCCCATCCCATGGGCTCACCACCTATGGGAGGGGCCAAGGAGGTCAGGTGCAGTGTGAGCTGGGTGGTGGCCGAAGGCGGGGACCTTGCCGGTCCGATCCTCGACTACAGAAGCTGGCTCTTGGGACGTGGAATGTCACCTCTCTGAAGGGGAAGGAGCCTGAGCTAGTGCGCGAAGTTGAGAGGTTCCGGCTAGATATAGTCGGACTCACCTCAACGCACAGCTTGGACTCTGAAACCAATCTCCTTGAGAGGGGCTGGACTCTGTATCACTCTGGAGTTGCCCCCGGTGAGAGGCGCCAAGCGGGTGTGGGTATACTTATTGCCCCCCGACTTGGAGCCTGTACATTGGGGTTTACCCCGGTGGATGAGAGGGTAGCCTCCCTCCGCCTTCAGGTGGGGGGACGGGTCCTAACTGTTGTTTGCGCGTATGCACCGAACAGCAGTTTGGAGTACCCACCCTTTTTGGAGTCCCTGGAGGGGGTGCTAGAGGGCATACCTTCTGGGGACTCCCTCGTACAGCTGGGAGACTTCAATGCTCACGTTGGCAATGACAATGAGACCTGGAAGGGCGTGATTGGGAGGAATGGCCCCCCCGATCTGAACCCGATCGGTGTTTTGTTATTGGACTTCTGTACTCATCACGGATTGTCCATAACGAACACCATGTTCAAGCATAAGGGTGTTCATATGTGCACTTGGCACCAGGACACCCTAGGCCTCAGTTCGATGATCGACTTTGTGGTCGTGTCGTCGGACTTGCGGCCACATGTCTTGGACACTCGGGTGAAGAGAGGGGCGGAGCTGTCAACTGATCACCACCTGGTGGTGAGTTGGCTTCGATGGTGGGGGAGGATGCCGGTCAGGCGTGGTAGGCCCAAACGTGTTGGGAGGGTCTGCTGGGAACATCTGGCAGAGCCCCCTGTCAGAAGTAGCTTCAACTCCCACCTCCGGCAGAACTTCAACCACGTCCCGAGGGAGGTGGGGGACATTGAGTCCGAATGGGCCATGTTCCGTGCCTCTATTGTTGAGGCGGCTAACCGGAGCTGTGGCCGTAAGGTGGTCGGTGCCTGTCGTGGCGGAAATCCCCGAACCCGTTGGTGGACACCGGCGGTGAGGGATGCCGTCAAGCTGAAGAAGGAGTCCTACCAGTTCCTTTTGTTCTCTGGGACTCTGGAGGCAGCTAATAGGTACCGGCAGGCCAAGCGGAATGTGGCTTTGGTGGTTGCTGAGGCAAAAACTCGGGCATGGGAGGAGTTTGGGGAGGCCATGGAGAACGACTTTCAGATGGCTTCGAGGAGATTCTGGTCCACCGTCCGGCGTCTCAGGAGGGGGAAGCGGTGCAGTGTCAACACTGTATATGGTGGGGATGGTGCGCTGCTGACCTCGACTCGGGACGTTGTGGGTCGGTGGGGGGAGTACTTCGAAGACCTCCTCAATCCCACTAACATGCCTTCCAATGAGGAAGCAGAGCCTGGGGACGACTCGGAGGTGGGCTCCCCCATCTCTGGGACTGAGGTCAACGAGGTGATCAAAAAACTCCTTGGTGGCAGGGCCCCGGGGGTGGATGAGATACGCCTGGAGTTCCTCAGGGCTCTGGATGTTGTAGGGCTGTCTTGGTTGACACGTCTCTGCAACATCGCATGGACATCAGGGACAGTGCCTCTGGATTGGCAGACCGGAGTGGTGGTCCCCCTCTTTAAGAAAGGGGACCGGAGGGTGTGTTCCAACTACAGAGGGATCACACTCCTCAGCCTCCCTGGAAAAGTGTATTCGGGGGTCCTGGAGAGGAGGGTCCATCGGATAGTCAAACCTCGGATTCAGGAGGAACAGTGTGGTTTTCGTCCTGGTCGCGGAACAGTGGACCAGCTCTACACCCTTAGCAGGGTCCTGGAGGGTGCATGGGAGTTCGCCCAACCAGTCTACATGTGTTTTGTGGACTTGGAAAAGGCGTTCGACCGTGTCCCTCGGGGAATCCTGTGGGGGGTGCTCCGGGAGTATGGAGTACCGGACCCCCTGATAAGGGCTGTTCAGTCCCTGTACGATCGGTGCCAGAGCTTGGTCCGCAATGCCGGCAGTAAGTCGATCCCGTTTCCAGTGAGAATTGGACTCCGCCAGGGCTGCCCTTTGTCACTGATTCTGTTCATAACTTTTATGGACAGAATTTCTAGGCGCAGCCAGGGTGTTGAGGGGGTCCGGTTTGGTGGACTCAGGATTGGGTCACTGCTTTTTGCAGATGATGTTGTCCTGTTTGCTTCATCAGGCCGTGATCTACAGCTCTCTCTGGATCGGTTCGCAGCTGAGTGTGAAGCGGCTGGGATGGGAATCAGCACCTCCAAATCCGAGACCATGGTCCTCAGCCGGAAAAGGGTGGAGTACCCTCTTAGGGTTGGGAGCGAGATCCTGCCCCAAGTGGAGGAGTTCAAGTATCTCGGGGTCTTGTTCACGAGTGAGGGAAGAATGGAGCGTGAGATCGACAGGCGGATCAGTGCGGCGTCCACAGTGATGAGCGCTCTGCATCGGTCTGTCGTGGTGAAAAAGGAGCTGAGCTGCAAAGCGAAGCTCTCAATTTACCAGTCGATCTACGCTCCTACCCTCACCTATGGTCATGAGCTATGGGTAGTGACCGAAAGAACGAGATCGCGAATACAAGCGGCTGAAATGAGTTTCCTCTGCAGGGTGTCTGGGCTCTCCCTTAAAGATAGGGTGAGAAGCTCAGTCATCCGGGAGGGTTTCAGAGTAGAGCCGCTGCTCCTCCGCATCGAGAGGAATCAGATGAGGTGGCTTGGGCATCTGATCAGGATGCCTCCTGGACGCCTCCCTGGTGAGGTGTTTCGGGCACGTCCAACCGGGAGGAGGCCTCGGGGAAGACCCAGGACACGCTGGAGGGACTATGTCTCTCGGCTGGCCTGGGAACGCCTTGGGATTCTCCCGGAAGAGCTAGAAGAAGTGGCCGGGGAGAGGGAAGTCTGGGCATCTCTGCTCAAGCTGCTGCCCCCGCGACCCGACCTCGGATAAGTGGAAGAGGATGGATGGATGGATGAATTAGACTAAAAATGTGAAATTCTCTGTGAGGGTATGTGACATTTGCTGTCATTGTAAATTTTGTTGCCGCCGCTTGCCCCTCCCATATGACCTTTGGAGTATATAATGGTGGATTTCATTAACTGATCTGCCAGTCTCTAAGGGTAAAACTTCAATTTTATCGTTGTGGATTGTTTTGAAAGAGCGTTCATTTTATTCTTCTGTTCCCATTCTTTTTCACATAGGAATTAATTGAAATTTTATTTCACATTACCTTAAATTACGCAATCTTCCTATGCCTCTTCTTTCTGATAGAGGTCCCCATTTTATGTCTTGATCCTAGAAGGGGTTTTGTAATAAGACAGGTATGTGGGATGTGGAGCATCAAGAATATGGAGTACAGAGAGGTTTGGATTATACAGATAGAAGTTCCAGAGTGGACTAGCTGGTACAGTGGTGCAGTTATAGCCAAGAGGAGCCATCTTCTGTTAAGGATGCCCTGTGCTTACTGGCTGATTTCCACAGTTGCTTTCCATCAAAGGAGGAGAGTTACAGTATGTAGTATTATGGAGGGTGACAGTTCTGTACTGGGGCTCAATCATGAAAGTTCTCACTCTGAGATCATTTGAATTCACCAGTCAGACTATACTGTGTATCTCTGGGAAGGTGGAGAATTAGAACAGACAAAGACATTGAATATCCAGTCATGGTATGTTCCTGGTTTCCTAAGCCATGGCATTGTCTTCCTGAGCTCCAGAGAAACCTGTGCAGATGGGAGAAACTGCCAGAATGACAACATGTCCATGTAACACTTCACTGATCTGGGCTTCATGACAGAGCCAAAGGCACATGAATGGCCGCTTACAGTTTGACAAAAAGCACCTAAAGGACTCTCAAACTGTGAGAAGCCAAATTCTCTGGTTAGATGAAACAAAGAATAATGTTTTTGTCCTCAGTTCTAAGTATCACATCAGTAGGACACCAGACCCTGCTCTTCACCTGCACAACACCATTACAGCGGTGAAGTACGGTGGTGGCAGCATCAGGCTGTCGGGCTGTTTCTCCATTCAGGTGATTTGTATCATAACTGAATATGACGCCCATTCCAAGGGCTTATCATCCAACCAGGGGAAAATAAAGGCTACTTCGGCCTTATGAGAAGCATGAAGATCAAAAACCAAGCAACACTGATTTAAAAGCTGACTGTATTACCTTACGATGCAAGAAAAGGTGAAGAATCTCAGGCTATTTGACAAGACTGAGGCCTACTAGATTTTTATTTTCACTGCCTCCTGCATTGATCAACCAGTTTGTTAGACTCCAGAATTAACTGATGAAGAGGATGTTCACTCTTTTGTCTGTTTGCAGACTTTTTCTAACTGGTCTTGTAATTGAACTGACAGAAACATTAGAGGCAAATTGTAAACCAAATGTTGTAGTCAAGGGACAGAGCTTTGTTACAAAATACTAGTAATTAAAGTTCATAGTAAGCAGTTGTACTATTGAGTATTTTAGGGTGATATTTGTACCAGCGCATTGATGACATTACAGGTGACATAACCCTGTAGCTTCACAGTAAATCCCCATAGGAACAAACATTACAACCTAGCAAATAGCAGTGTCTTCTTCTTCTTTCTGCTGCTCCCGTTAGGGGTTGCCACAGCGGATCATCTTCTTCCATATCTTTCTGTCCTCGTCATCTTCCTCTGTTACACCCATCGCCTGCATGTCCTCTCTCACCACATCCATAAACTTTCTCTTAGGCCTTCCTCTTTTCCTCTTCCCTGGCAGCTCTATCCTTAGCATCCTTCTCCCAATATACCAAGCATCTCTCCTCTGCACATGTCCAAACCAACACAATCTCGCCTCTCTGACTTTGTCTCCCAACCGTCCAACTTGAGCTGACCCTCTGATGTCCTCATTTCTAATCCTATCCATCCTCGTCACACCCAATGCAAATCTTAGCATCTTTTACTCTGCCACCTCCACCTCTGCCTCCTGTGCCACCGTCTCCAGCCCATATAACATAGCTGGTCTCATTGCCATCCTGTAGACCTTCCCTGTCACTCTTGCTGATACCCGTCTGTCACCACTCACTCCTGACACTCTTCTCCACCACTCCACCCTGTCTGCACTCTCTTCTTCACTTCTCTTCCACAATCCCCATTACTCTGTACTGTTGATCCCAAGTATATAAACTCATCCACCTTTGATAAACTCTACTCCCTCATCCTCACCATTCCACTGACCTCCCTCTCATTCACACACATGTATTCTG
Organism: Erpetoichthys calabaricus; assembly: GCF_900747795.2. Taxonomy (NCBI): domain Eukaryota; kingdom Metazoa; phylum Chordata; class Cladistia; order Polypteriformes; family Polypteridae; genus Erpetoichthys; species Erpetoichthys calabaricus. The sequence goes on along the minus strand of NC_041395.2, from coordinate 774,438 downwards.
CCTTCTTCCTACTGACCTTCATTCCTCTCCTCTCATATCTCCACCTCTCCAGGGTCTCCTCAACCTGCTCCCTACTATCGCTACAGATCACAATGTCATCAGCAAACATCACAGTCCACAGGGACTCCTGTCTAATCTCATCTGTCAACCTGTCCATCACCATTGCAGATAAGAAAAGGCTCAGAGCCGATCCCTGATGTAATCCCACCTGCGTCACTCCTACCGCAGACCTCACCACAGTCACACTTCCCTCGTACATATTCTGTATAACTCTTACGTACTTCTCTGTCACTCCCGACTTCCTCATACAATACCACAGCTCTTCTCAGGCACCCTGTCATATGCTTTCTCCAGGTCCACAAAGACGCAATGCAACTCCATCTGGCCTTCTCTAAACTTCTCCATCAATACCCTCAGAGCAAACATCACATCTGTGGCGGTCTTTCTTCGCATGAAACCATCCTGCTGCTCACTAATCATCACCTCACTTCTTAACTGAGCTTCCACTACTCTTTCCCATAACTTCATGCTGTGGCTCATCAATTTTATTCCCCTGTAGTTACTACAGTCCTGCACGTCCCCCTTATTCTTAAATATAAGCACCAGTACACTTCTTCTCCACTCCTCAGGCATCCTCTCACTTTCCAAGATTCCATTAAACAATCTGGTTAAAAACTCCACTGCCATCTCTCCTAAACACCTCCATGCTTCCACAGGTATGTCATCTGGACCAACGGCCTTTCCATTCTTCACCCTCTTCATCGCTGTCCTTACTTCCTCCTTGGTAATCCATTGCACATCCTGATTCACTATCTCCACATCATCCAACCTCATCTCTCTCTCGTTCTCTTCATTCATCAGCCTCTCAAAGTACTCTTTCCATCTGCTCAACACACTCTCCTCGCTTGTGAGTATGTTTCCAACTTTACCCTTTATCACCCTAACCTGCTGCACATCTTTTCCATCTCGGCCCCCTCTCTGTAGCCCACTGGTCCTTTTTTCCATCCTTAGTGTCCAACCTCTCATACAACTCATCATACGTCTTTTCTTTAGCCTTCGCCACCTCTCTCTTCACTTTGCGCCTTATCTCCTTGTACTCTTGTCTACTTTCTGCATCTCTCTGACTATCCCACTTTTTCTTTGCCATCCTCTTTCTCTGTATCCTCTAATGTATTTCCTCATTCCACCACCAGGTTTCCTTTTCCTCCTTCCTGTGTCCAGATGTCACGCCAAGCACTCTTTTTGCTGTCACCCTTACTACATCTGCTGTAGTTGCCCACCTGTCTGGTAATTCTTCACTACCACCCAGTGCTTGTCTCACCTTCTCCCTAAACTCAACCTTGCAGTCTTCCTTTTTCAACTTCCACCATTTGATCCTTGGCTCTGCCCTCACTCTCTTCCTCTTCTTGATCTCCAACATCATCCTACAGACCACCATCCTATACTGACTAACTACACTTTACCCTGCCACCACTTTGCAGTCTTCAATCTCCTTCAGACTGACTCTTCTGTATAGGATGTCATCTACCTGTGTGTATCTCCCTCTACTATTGTATGTCACCCTATCTTCCTCCTTCTTCTTTAAATACGTATTCACCACAGCCATGTCCATCCTTTTGACAAAATCCACTATCCTCTGACCTTCTTCATTCCTCTCCTTGACACCAACATGTCCATTGATATCCACTTAAATCACCACTTTGTGTCCCTTGGGTACACTGTCCATCACTTCATCCAACTCACTCCAAAAATCTTCTTTCTCATCCATTGCACACCCATCTTGCGGTGCATATGCACTAACAACATTCATCATCACATGTTCAGTTTCCAGCTTCATAATCATTACTCTGTCTGACACTCTTTTCACTTCCAAAACACTCTTGACGTGCTGTTCCTTTAGAATAACTCCTACTCCATTTCTCCTCCCATCCACACCATGATATAACAATTTCAATCCACCTCCGATCCACCTGGCCTTACTCCCCTTCCATTTAGTCTCTTCACACACAATATATCAACCTTTCTTCTCTCCATCATATCTGCTAACTCTCTCCCCTTACCAGTCATACTGCCCACATTCAAAGTTCCTACCCTCAGTTCCACTCTCTTTACCTTCCTCCTCTCCTCCTGCCTCCAGACACGTCTCCCCCCTCTTCTTCTCCTTCTTCTTCTTCGGCCAACAGTAGCACAATTTCCGCCAGCACCCTGTTGGCTAACAGTACTGGTGGCAGTCGGTGTTAACCCGGGGCTCGACCGATCCGGTATGGAAATTTGTATTGTTGTCCACATATTGATTTGGCAAAATTTTACACCGGACGCCATTCCTGACATAACCCTCCCCATTTATCCAGGCTTGGGTCCAGCACGAAGAAACACACTGGTTTGTGTGTCCCCTGTGGCTGGGTTAGCAAATAGCAGTGTGATCCTCATAAAGAAAATGGCCTAGGAAAATCCCCAACATGAGTCCAACATTAATATTCCAGCTTCAGGGAAACCCCCAAAAAATAAAACGAAGCTCAATACATAACAGACATTTATGCGAATAATACTCCTGCATGTTTTGGTTCTGCATCATCTCTTTAAATACACATCTCATCTTCAGGTCTTTAATGTTTGTTACGATCTTAGAGTCTCTTGTGATCTTCACAAATACTCAAAGTGCTTCAACTAATTTCCTATTTTGTTGATTTACTTGAAGTGCCGTTAGAAGTTTTCTAACATGTTGAATGTTTTGAGTCGCATCTCTGGAAATTTACTACCAGCAGGCCGACAGTGAAAAAGGCCCAAAGTCAAAACCAGGAGATCCAACAAACTGTACACCAAACCAAAAATGAAAAGAAAAACTAAAAGTCAAAGCAAAGAATTAAAACTGGACACGTTCATAACACTCATCAAACTCACAATGGAATCAAAATCATAGATGGCATCACGTTATAGCGATGACAACACATCCTATTTTTCTGACAGCTTTGCAACAAATCCTGCAGACTACACCACTGTAAGAGAACAGGCAGACCACAATAAAGAGTTGGGACATCACCCTGGGGACCCTGTATATTTGGAATGCAACTAACACAAAAGAAATCATGCAATAATTATGAAAATGACTTTCAAGAAGAAGTCCTACAGTAAATGAACTGTTTCAAGATGGTGAAAATTCTGGTCTTAAGTCCTTCTGGCAGGAAGAGGATGATCCAACAGTGTCATCAGAGCTGTTATAGCTTTCAATCATCCAGTGTATAGAGGGAGGACAAGAAAAGGCATTAGGTAGGGAATTATGCCATGTTGCTCGCAAGCCTCAAGGTCCAGAATCTTTTCTTTTTTCTTCACCTCCTTCACCTCTCCAGCATTTCCTTGTACTTAGTTGAGTTGAGAAGTACCGGCCCCCTGTTATTTGGCTTTGCAGGGTCTTCCGTCTTTGCCAGCTTGCCATCAATGTTAGGGGAGTGTTGTTTAATAGATGTGCTCCCCCACCTTACTCTGTGGTATCTGAACATCCTGAGACCCTCAATGAGTGACAGAGTAGCCCCTTACTGTCTGTACCGTATTAGTCTCTTTTTTAATTAGCAGAGCATACTGTAATCTCTATGGGAATGAGAGCAACTTCAACACTTGCATTAACATAGAGGCCCTTTTCACACTGAACTCTGATGTTATTATCTAACCTGAGGTCCTTAGTCTGAGTAGTGGTTTCCTGGACTGGAAGCCTAGGGATTGGACAGTTAGCCATAACTCACTCTGTATCAGTGGAGTGGTGGCTCTCTGACTTAAGGATCTGGGCTGGTAACTTGAAGGTTGCTGGTTCAAATCATGGCAGTGACAGAAGGAATGCTTGAGCAAGGCCCTTAACATGCAATTGCTTGAGTGGAGCTGTTCAAATAGCTGACCCTGCACTCTGACCCCCTCTCCCCAAAAATAAAGTGTTTTTGAAGAGTAAGTTAGGGTATGTGAAAATCAACAAATTCCTAATACAAGAAATTATATATGGTGAATAAAATATAAAAAATCACAACAAAAATGTGTAGGAACTGCTGCTGTTCAGTTCCCTACATGTACTTCTAGGGCCCATTCACTTTGTGGTCTACTTTACTGTACAAGAACCACTAACCTATACAGCCAAATTAGGTGTAGTTTAATTCCTATGCCCTGTCTTCTCAAAAAGGTTTCCACTGCTTTCAGTTTTGTTTTAGTCATCGTGCAGCCGGATGTGTAATGGTCAGAGCCATATTTGCAATTCCCTTCCGACATCTTTGGCTTTTCTTTGCTCCCGGTGAGTTGTCTATGGGTCAGAGTGTTTTATCAGGGCATGCAGCTCTGACACATGGAGCTTCTCACACAGTATAAGAAGGCTTCAGACTTCTCTGTCTTTTTTGGAATTAGATGACATTTTTGCCTCTTGCAAATGGCCTAGTGAATCCCATGGAGGATTCTGGGATTTGGAGTCTAGGTGGTCATCATAAACCTTGTTCAGTGGCATCAGTTTAGTGCTAAAATCCAGACATTGTTCTCAGCTCACTTTACTGTCTGTGTGAGAAGAGAGAGTATCACTCACTGGTTTATTTCTCATGTCTTTATGTATGATGCAGTACTTTGAGATTCGCCGCTCCAGGTCTGGGTCGTGATCTTGCTTTTCCAAGGATGCTTGCAGGTACAAATAATGTTAAGTGCTGTTCTGGTCCTTTGGTGTATTGTGGCCATCTTGTCTTGGAATAGAGGCATGTGGGAGATGGTAAGCCAAAGACTTGCATTCAAAAGGTAAGAACACCACATTCCCACTGAATGCTTCACCGGCTGTTCAAATCCCGCAATGGGACATACCTTGGTAACTCTGACAGTATCCTCTATGAAGTCAAGAAGCACATCCTCCAAAAAATGGCCCCTCTTTTTGTGTGGGTCATCTTCAATGAAGGTTTCCTTCAAATTCCTCCAGGCAATGAAATGTGCTTGTGACACCTGCAGAGTGCCTGCTCCCTGAAGGTTTGCTATCTTTTTTGTCTCTTTTCTTCCATATTGTTTAGAGTCTCAATCACAATTACCAACGGTGTGGAAAGCTGGTCTGGATGTCTTGTCACATGAAAATTAGGGGGTGTAACCAAGCGGCAAACCCCATACAGAACTTCACAGACCCGATTCCATGGTTCAAAGAAGAATTTATTAAAAAAAAAAAAACTCAATGGAGGCTTCTTTTATGAGAAAATAATTCTCTTGCCTTTCTTCCTTATTTGTTCTCCTTTACTCCTCTCCAGGTCAGTGTTGTTCTTCTTCTCCTGACTCCAACTCTCCTGGTTGAGCTCAAGTGACTTCCTTTATGTCAGACCCAGGGGTACTTCTGGTGCCGCCATACTGCACCTTGGAAGCTCTTCCAAGTCAGCCATAAAACAAGGACCACTCCTTCCTGCAGCTCCCCCTGGTGGATCCCTAGAAACCCAGCAGGGCTGCCCATTGGAACTACAACTCCGATCCAGCCCTCTAGGTGTGCACATGGGAGATCCACCTGAGGGATGCTGCCAATCTGTGACCTACATAATAATATAACTTTGTTTTACTTTTGTCCTTCAAGCCAGAGATTTATGGGTACCCTCTCTTTTGAAGGGCACTTCGGAATACTTTGAGACTTTTGAGGCTTTCAATATTTAAGGGTACATTTTGGGCATGAGTAGGCTGAAAAGCACGTCTGTAGAGTTTGGTCCTGGGCTTCAGGGGGTGAGGCTGCATTGGAGTTCAGTCGCAGTGGACCAATAATCTTGTTTTTGATTATTTTTTGTGAATTTTTTTGTGTATGATGTTCAAATTTCAGTTTCACAGTGTAGCACCGAGTGTCAAGTTGAGGAGCCTGGTGATGAGCTGTGGTGGTGCCACTAAATACCGACGTGTACTCTGAAAACACAACTGCGGCCTAACGGGTTTCATTATCCTAATGTGGTCTGAAAATGTTGTCATTTACACTCAACACTCCTGTTTTCTCAAAAACAAGTCATCATCTGGGCAGTTCTTTAAAATGTCATTAATCGGTAATTTAACTTCACCTGTTTTTTATTTAACAGCTGCAATGAGGACGTCCTGTTGACCTGCTCTAAACTCCTTTACACTGGAGGCCAACGTCTGGCAAATCTCTTTCTAAAAAAGTTGGGTCATACGATTGAAATAAAAAAGAGTCGTTTGAAGAACAGCTCCTGTAAATATCTGGGGAAATTAATGTCTCATTGTAGACGAGATCTGAGTCTGACGCTGACTACTAAAGCCATAACTCTGAGAGGACTACAGCTGTTGTGCAAATCATGGCGACATCTTAAAACACTGAGGTACGGTGTGCTGTGTGCAATTGACAGAAAGAGTTCTTGACACATTTGGATGTATGAAGAGAAAAATCTATTTAGAGCAGGAATGTGCAAATCTAAAAACACCGTTCATATGATCAGAAGACTTTATCATGTTTTCATCAAAGTCAGTTTGTTCAGGTAACTTACAGACCACTAGAAAGCAAATAAAGTCAGGGTTAATACTGTTACGTGTTAAATGTGCGTATTCTTAATTATCACAATTATTGAACAAGTGACCTTCAGCTCTCAGGGTCTGTTACTTTTAATATGAACACCTCCAATGGCCGATTCCTGTCTTGTGAATGTGCATGTTAACTGTTTTTTCTAATTGATGGTCCATCTCTTAAATCCTAGAATAAATGAAGTCACAACTAAACTTATTTCAAAGTTAATAAGGACAAAAAGAAAAGAAGAATCTATCACAGTAGAAGAGATGGTCATCCTCAGGGGTCGTCAGAGGTCCACAATTCAAAGACCACATCTTATTAGTTATCTGTCCATAATCCTGAGGCACTGGAACGTCAACCAATTGGACCTCAGTGACTGTGATCTGGATGGACAATTTGTGACAAACCTTCTGAGTCTCCAAGACCACATCAGTCTCAGGTAAGTCACGCTATGTCTGGGTGTCATTTTTACAAGAACTAAATTGTAATGGAAGGGCATGGATGTCTTGTGTACCTCACTGGCTTAACTGGTTTACTGCTTTCCATACAGTTCCTCTTTAAATGAAATATAAATATCAAAAAGTAAAAGGTCATAGGCGTGATTAATGAGTCCTGAAGAACACTGAACAGAAGTTCCACACAGACATTTACCACCATTATACAGATTATAACCTACTTACATGCACTGCTTATTTATCATTACATGGAAACTTTACAATTATAATACAATAAATAAATGAAGAGTGTAGCAGTAGGGGGCGCTACCGCTCCCGTGAACCCTCAGGTACCACGCCAAACACCAGGTAAAAGTGTAATACTTGTTATTTTTATTATAACAATGTGCACTAAGCACCCTCCACTCCACACTACTCATACAATATACAAACTACAACTATAACACAATTCTCACTCCTCCTCTCCCAGACACTTAGTCACCCTTCCTCCCATCTCAGCTCACTTGTCTGGAGTTTCCCAGAATCCTTTATAGTCCCTGACCTGGAAGTGGTTCCAGCCCAACAATCCATAAGTCCTCATCACTTCCGGGTCAGATTAAAAGTCCTTTTCTTCAACCCGGAAGCACGTCGTTCCTTCCGGTCATGTGATCATTATGCACTTCCAGGTTATAGGGCACGTAGCACTCTGTAAGCCTCCCTACAACGGCTCCTGGTGGTCCCCATTGTATCCAGCAGGGTTGTTTATAAAAACTACAATGTCCATAATGCCCTGCTGGAATTTGGGGACCTTCCATGCTGCTAGGAGGGCTCCATCTGGTGGCCTGGAGGTGTGGACCGGAATATTTGGCCAGCCATCCCTCACAGTTCCCTCCCCTTAGCGAAGACCACTGGGGCGGAGCGGCCAGCCCCGCGACGTGCGTCTTCCTCCAGGAGGACCCTTCAGTCTGGCCTTGGCTGCGCTGTCTAGACTCCCCAGAGAACCTAGGGGGAACGGTGTATTGGCTGTCCCTCCGATCCCCTGTCCTCTGAGGACAACTTCGCCATACATGGCCAGGCCGATGACAGTCATAGTAAAGTCGTCGCCCTCCTGGTTGTCTTCCTCCGCGAGACTGGAAACACCTCGGGAACTCCGTCAACTCCGCCCTTTTCTCCGCCGAGGGAGGTTTTATGGCCGCCTCGGTGCTCTCAGCCCTTCTTTCTGATTTGTCAGGAGACCCGCGCTTTATTTTTGGGATCTCTTGCTTATTCTAGGGCTTGTGCACAGTTTGGGTCTCTCTAATGGAAGAAGAGAGCCCCTTTGCTGTCTGCACTCCCATTGACCTTACTTTATTCGGAGGCGCCGTCTTTAGCACCGCATCACCCCAAGAAACAGTACTTTCCAACTGCTCCGGTTTGATTGGCGCTTCCCCCGCCCCTTCTGTTACTACCGTCAACTCACTTATAGCACGGGTCGGGGTCTTGAGGTCCAAATCGCTCCAAGAAGCCGCCTCATACAGCTGCCCCAGCTCGATTGTTCCTTCCCCCGACCACTCGGTTATCGTTCCGCACTCTATTGTCGGGTATGCAGTGCTTTGGCACCCGCTACTTATTAACCGTGGGGCCGGATCACACTGCGTCCCTTTATGCTGTAGGTACCGGCATTACCCACCTGTACCGCCAAATCATATAAGACGGGAGGTTGTCATCCTATACGCCGCAGGAATTCATCCACTTTCCAGATGGGCGCTTCGGCCTTCTCTCCCAGTTCCCCGACGATCTTCTGAATCGCCGTCAGCATCTGTAATAAACTACGTACGGGCTCGATTACCTTCTCGAGTTCCCGCACATCCACAAAGTTATTTAATTCGGCTGGAGGTAAGTTTGCTTCCACCTTCTCCTTACCTGCCGGCCAGGAGCCAATGAGCATGTCCGTTGTCGGCACATGCTCTGACGGGCTTCATGGAGGCTCTTGGGAATTGGAGTTGTCAGAGGGTCGGGTGGCTGCCACCGGCCAACTGTGATCTGCCTTTTTTAATTTAACGGCAGACCATTCAGTCACAACCCACTCCTCTTTATCTTTATTTATGTTCGGTGCTGCTTCGCTCGCCTCCCCCTTCCCTTTCAGGGAGTTTGGTTCCATCAGGGAAACAACGACCTCATCGATGGACTGAAGTAGACCTTCTCCTTCCCGAAATCCTTCGAGCAAGATCACGTGTCCCGTTTCGGCGAATAGGCAGGTCTATTCCTGGTCAGCAGACACCGTGTTTTGCTTACGGTTTACCCAGCCTGCTCCAGGATAGTCCACATGATTATTGTCGACGAATAGGCATCTCCCCTGCAGACTCCTAGATAGGCTCGACTCCTTTCTAGGCTCGACTCCTCGCTATCGCGGCCATCTTGCCCAGGTATGAGGTAGGTGTCCAGCTCACAGTCCGATTCGCGCCGACAGGCCTCTGCAAAACAACTTAAGAAAGATTCCGGCGCAACGGGCATTTTCTCGGCACATACCAAACACCAGGTAAAAGTGTAATACTTGTTATTTTTATTATAACAATATGCACTAAGCACCCTCCACTCCACACTACTCATACAATATACAAACTCCAACTATAACACAATTCTCACTCCTCCTCTCCCAGACACTTAGTCACCCTTCCTCCCAGCTCAGCTCACTCGTCTGGGGTTTCCCAGAATCCTTTATAATCCCTGATGTTCCAGCCCAACAATCCATAAATCCTCATCACTTCCGGGTCAGATTAAAAGTCCTTTTCGTCAACCCGAAAGCACGTCGTTCCTTCCGGTCATGTGATCATGATGCACTTCCAGGTTATAGGGCACGTAGCACTCTGTAAGCCTCCCTACAGTGGCTCCTGGTGGTCCCCATGGTTTTCAGCAGGGTTGTTTATAAAAACTACAATGTCCATAATGCCCTGCTGGAATTTGGGGACCTTCCATGCTGCTGGGAGGGCGACATCTGGCGGCCTGGAGGTGTGGATTGGAATATTTGGCCGGCCATCCCTCACAAGAGTAAATCTCAGTCTACTCAATTACATTATATGCCACCACTACAACGGTAAAGCCCCACAGTTACAGTACATGTATAATAACTTCAATTATGACTTAATATACTGCACATGTATAAGAGCACATCTCATGATAAAAAAATTAAAAGCAGACTTCTGACCATCAAGGCCAAAGTTCCACCCACCCTTCTCAGCTGCTCACAAGGTGAAGTCCACAGTTCTAAAGATGGCACGAGTGAAGTGCATTGTGGACATCTGCTGCCATATTGGTTTTCACTTTCTTATTCCATTAACAAAAGCCGTCAAAGAAGCAGAGGAACCAAGGGAGACAGCAGGGCAATGAGAACAGAAGAACTGAACTACCTAATGGCTGCCAAGCTTCTTTACTTTAACATGAAAATATGAGACGTGTCTGCAGCATATTTGAAGAACTCTGGCATGGGAGCTCCAGGTGGATGGAGTGAGTCTTCAGCATGGATTTAAGTTTCTGAGTGCAGTAGGGTGTTCCTTATTAAAGCAAGAACATTGTTTCACAGCTTTAGGGTCCTGGAGCTAAAGGCTTGACCATTAAGAGTGTTTTTAATAATCCTTAGAGTTTTTGGAAGATGAGCATCTTGTATTTGCATAATAACCTTTGGATGAACAAGTGAATGCATTGTTAAGTTGTATTAAGTAAGCACTCAAAGCTCATTCTGTGAATACTCCACCCTAATTGACCTTTCTGTTATCTACAACTCACCCCTCATTGTCTGTGTTGATGGCTGAGAAGAATTTCCCCTAACAAAACCCCTGATATCACGGGCTTCAATGGAATCTGATTTTAATAACACCACACAAAATCAAAATGTCCCAAACACTTGTATTTTGGTTAAAATATTGTTAATTAAACCAATCCTAGAAAATTGTCTCACTTACAACTGGGGAATACGTTCAAATGAAATGTAGCATTCAGATTAAAGATCCACACCGAACCCCAGTGGTAATACTGTAAGTCCTGTGGGTGTCCATTCAAGTCCATAGTATCAGGAATTCTGACATCTCTGTTCTCCATGAACATACAGTATGGCCTTAAAAGGTTTACCTCAGCTGTCACTAAAAACAACAAACTTTATCTATCTATCCTCCTTAACACTAGAATTACCAGAACCTATGAGAAAACTTGTAAATCTGGCCCACCTTAAATCCATTCTCACCTCTCCATCAGCGTCTTTTGTCCTGTAAATGTGCCGATTAAGACAAGCAGCAAGCAGTTGGCTATTCCATCCCCCCACTATCACAGAACGTTCACTAAATTGTCCCAGCTCATGCCTTGTTTGATTATCTGGGAATAAGTGAAGTGCTGGAGTTTTAGAGTGGAAATAATAGATCGTTATTTAGAACACATGTATCAGGTGTGAATTTACGCTGGCGCTGTTACAGAAGGCGTGAGCTTATTCAGTGCAGTAGGAGCAACGCACATGTACTGTGCAAGGCATGCACAGCGCCAGCATATATTCAAAGCCGATCTGACGCTGTTCGTTTTCAAATAATATTGCATTAGTGCGATGATGTTTTCTGATTAATTTTATACCTAGTGTCCCATATACAGTATTTGTCTCTTTCTTTTTTTTCTCCGTGGTGCGTCAACATCATGCACCAGAAGGCATGAGCTTATTCAGTGCAGCAGGAACACTCAATAAAACTGAATAAAAAAAATCAAGTATACGAAGAAGGCAGATTCACCAGCGTTTGTGTGTCAGCTTTTATCCCTCCAGATCAGAGAATGTCCAGTTCCATTGCCTCAAAACACTACTCACATCTACAGATCCCTTTAGTATGTATCATGATCGTGAGTGAGACAAAAAAAGTAACTATCTATTTTACATTATATGGTGCCTTTCACTCGATCTATTTATCTATCAGGGCAAATGAAGAGGAAGTGCAAAAGCAAATTGCTTGGGGTGTGAACCGGGCAAATCCCCATTTAATTAATATATATATATATATATGTATATATATATTCATTGCATTCGTAGTCTGTGTCACAATCTGATTGTATGGGTGGTTACCTACCAGGTAACGCTTATGGTTGGCCAGCAAGTCAGGTAACATCAGCCACGGTGCCTTCAGTTGTGAGAAGCAGATCATAGAATGGTTGAAAATAGTTTACTGTTAAATAATGCAAAGAGTACACGACACGTGTTTCCCCCTTATTCTTGGCTCATCAGGCGTACACACTCACTGCACTTGCTTACGGGAATCGAACCTCAGTGCTAGAGGCGAAGCCCCTAACATTGCGCCACGGCGTGTGGTTCGTTTATTTGACAGCATGTAGATCGGGGTAATTACATTCACGGCATACTGCAAGTTTAGTTTCTTTTCAATAAAATCAGGCATAGGCAAGTGTCATTGAATAGCGGCGCGTCATTGAAGAGTGGCGCTGCAAGTTTAGTTTCTTTTCAATAAAGTCAGGCGCGCTTTGCAGTGGCGAAGTTCTGCTTTTAAATTTTTATTAAGAAGAAAAGAAAATCTTTTTAAACTGAGGGAAAATATACCAATAACAATTTGTTAAGGATCTGTTTTTTTGTGAAGCTGCCTTTACACAGCCTGTCCGCTGTTTTATAAACGAACGCCATATAAGGCCGTCCTTTCTCCTTCACAGTCAGTTCATGTGATTACGTGTGAGGTGTGATGACGCGATACGCAACCCCCGCAACCCCGCCTCCCACAGCCAGCGAGCTGCCGTCCATTACTGTATATGGACAAAAAAGACGTTCCAGTTATGACCGTTATGCTTTGAATTTTGAAATGAAACCTGCCTAACTTTTGTAAGTAAGCTGTAAGGAATGAGCCTGCCAAATTTCAGCCTTCCACCTACACGGGAAGTTGGACAATTAGTGATGAGTGAGTGAGTGAGTCAGTGAGGGCTTTGCCTTTCATTAGTATAGATATATATATATATATACACACACAGTACATTGTGGCCGGATGTAGGAATGAATACATACCTAAATTTGGAATTAATAGGAAATTTTAAAAAACTCCACAGTGGATTAATAAAGATTTAAAAAAGAAATTGCAAAGGAAAAACAGACGAATAAGACATATAAGACTAATAACTACAAAGTGAATCATAGAGCGTATGAGAACATGAGGGCAACCATTAAGAAGGATATCAGGGAGGCTAAAAGACCATTGGAGAGGAAAATAACAGATAAGGAGAAAGACGACCTTAAGAGATTCTTTCAGTATTTTAGTCAAGGAGGAGGTCAAGTGCATCAGAAATAGTAAAGGGGAATTAAAAGATACAGACAGTGAAATAGCGGACACCCTAAACTCACATTTTTCTGAGTTTTTCACAAGTGAGCAAGTGGATAACTTCCCAGAGGTAAACGCGACTACTAAGGAGATGCTGAGGGATTTAGAAATTGTAGAAGGAGAAGTGCTGCTGAGATTAAATAGGCTGAAATCAAACAAATCACCAGGACCAGATAATATTTAACCTCGAGTTCTTCAGGAGGCTAGTGAGTACAAATTTAAACCCTTGAGACATATTTTTAGGAAGTCACTGCACACTGGAGAGATTCTGAAGGACTGGAAAATGGCAAATATCATCCCATTATATAAAAAGGGTGACAGGGCAGATCCAAGCAACTAGAGGCCAGTAAGCTTAACGAACATCACAGGAAAATTAATGGAAGGAATTATTAAGGATAAGATTGAGGGTGATGGTATGAGGAACCTCTTCAGAATTGGCCAATTTTAAGAGTAGTTCTAGTCAGTTCTACGGCCGCTGCTATTTTTAATATATATAAATGATTTAGATAGTAATATACAGTATGTAACAAGCTGGTTAAGTTTGTAGATGATACCAATATAGGTGGATTACCAGATAATTTGGAATCTGTTATATCATCACAGAAGGACTTGGGCAGCATACAGGCTTGGGCAGATTTGCGGCAGATGAAATTTAATGTCAGTAAATGTAAAGTATCACACATTGGAAGTAAAAATGTGAGGTTTCAATACACAATGGTCAGTCGGAAAATTGGGAGCACACCTTATGAGAAGGATTTAGGAGTCAGAGTGGACTCTAAGATATCTTCTTCCAGACAGTGTTCAGAAACCATTAAGAAGGCTAACAGAATGTCAGGTTATATAGCGCCTTGATGTGTGAAGTACAAGTCTCAGGAGGTTCTGCTCAACCATTATAACACACTGGTGAGGCCTCAGCTTGAGTAATGTGTGCAGTTTTGGTTTGCAGGCTACAAAAAGGACATAGCAGTACAAGAAAAGGTCCATAGAAGAGTGACTAGGCTGATTCCAGGGCTACAGGGGATGAGTTATGAGGAAAGATTAAAAGAGCTGAGCCTTTACAGTTTAAGCAAAAGAAGATTAAGAGGTGACATGATTAAATTGTTTAAAATTATGAAGGGAATTAGTCCAGTGGATCGAGACTGTTATTTTAAAATGAGTTCATCAAGAACACAGGGACACAGTTGGAAACTTGTGAAGGGTAAATTTCATACAAAAATTAGGAAGTTTTTTTTTTACACAAAGAACGATAGACACTTGGAAAAAGCGACCAAGTAGTGTGGTAGACAGTAAGACGTTAGGGACTTTCAAAACTCGACTTGATGTTTTTTTGGAAGAAATAAGTGGAGAGGACTGGTGAGCTTTGTTGGGCTGAATGGCCTGTTCTCATCTAGAGTGTTCTAATGTTCTTATCACATCATCTATTTAGGCAGCACTATAGGCATTATGGGGCCAGAACAGTCTGTCCACCAGATATTGTAAGGTTGCCAGGGCCCCGTGCAGCCCTAAGGACAGAACCCAATAATGCCAGTTGCCAGTTCTGGAGCTTAACACAATTTTTCCCTGGCTCTATCTGTCAGGGGCTTTTGCCAGTATCCTGTTGTCATGTCCAGGGTGGACAGGTAATGGGCTATACCTACCTGGGGCATGGGATAGGCGTTAAAATAGGAGACTTGGTTAAGCCACCAGAAGTCATTACAAAAATGACAACTCCCATCTGGCTTAGGGACTAACACGATCGGACTGGACCACTGTGACTATCTTCAGGCACCCTGAGCTCCCAGCATCTGGCGTATTTCCAGTTCTACCTCAGACTTTTTTGTTTCTGGAGATCGATTGGCTCGTTCATTAACTACAACTCTGTTTTGGTGACTATGTCATGGGCAATCAGTTCAGTATGACAAGCTTGTCATCTTTGACTCTGGTAATGGAGTAGATGACAGCCCCCATCTCCTTTTTCTGCTGGGAGGTAAGAGTGTCCCCATAATTTAAATGATCAGGTTCTACTCACAGTGAGAGGGTGAGAGTGGCTGTCTTGCTGCTGGGACCGTGGTTAACCCATGATTTGGCCCGTGGAATGGCCAAATGGTGGAGGCAGCTTGATGGATGAGGTCTCCAGGAGTCTAAAATTATCCAAATCTTATTATGTGATATCATCTACTGTTAAATTCTGCTCCGTACTTCTAAAAAATTTTTATTTTTTATTTTTTATTGAGGATTTGTTCTGTTCTGTGTATTGTATTGTATTGTATTGACCCCCTTTTTGTGACACCCACTGCACGCCCAACCTACCTGGAAAGGGGTCTCTCTTTGAACTGCCTTTCCCAAGGTTTCTTCCATTTTTCCCCTACTAGGTTTTTTTGGGAGTTTTTCCTTGTCTTCTTAGAGAGTCAAGGCTGGGGGGCTGTCAAGAGGCAGGGCCTGTTATAAAGCCCATTGCAGCACTTGTGTGATTTTGGGCTATAAAAAAATAAATTGTATTGTATTGTATTGTATTTAACACTAGAATTAACACTAGAGTCTTGGGAACTGCACGCCTGACATTGTGGTCAGTAACACAGGAGCGCCACAGGGGACTGTACTTTCTCCGATCCTGTTCAGCCTATATGCATCGGACTTCCAACACAACTCGGAGTCCTGCCATGTGCAAAATTTCGCTGATGACACTGCTATCGTGGGCTGCATCAGGAGTGGGCAGGAGGAGGAGTATAGGGACCTAATCAATGACTTTGTTTTTTTTTTAATATTTTTATTTTATTAATTTTCATTGTAATCATTCCATACAAACAGATCAATTTATAACCTAACAAATTTGAAGACTAATCAAACCCCACCCCTGAGAAGGAGAGCTTAGCTAAAGGAAAATTGCTTAAGGCTTTTTAATAAGGCAACATTAAACAAAAGAAAGGGAGAAGTGAATATCTATGTAAATAAGAGATGGAGAAGGGAGTTAAATGCAATAATAATTATTTCTCTTATTCTAAAATAATATTGATTAAATCCTGCCATGTTTTGAAAAAATGTTGTACAGATCCTCTAACTGAAAATTAGATTTTTTCCAATTTCAAATAATATAAAACATCGGTTTCCCACTGACTTATAAGAGGAGAATTAGGATTCTTCCAGTTTAACAAAATAAGTCTGCGTGCCAAGAGTGTAGTGAATGCAATCACCATTTGCTTGTCCTTCTCCACTTCAAGTCCATCTGGAAGAACACCGAACACAGCTGTTAATGGGTACGGAGGGATTGTGATACCAAGGCTGTCTGAGAGGCACTTAAAAATTTTTGTCCAAAATGATGTTAGTTTAGTGCAGGCCCAGAACATGTGACCCAGTGAGGCAGGAGCTTGGTTGCAGCGTTCGCAGGTTGGATCCTGCCCTGGAAACATTTTGGACAGTTTTAAGCGAGACAGATGGGCTCGATATATAATTTTGAGTTGAATAATTCTATGCTTTGCGCATATAGAACTCAAGTGAATTCTCTGCTTTGCTACCTTCCACTCCTTTTCTGATATATTGATTAAGAGATCTTCTTCCCAATGTCCTCTTGGATCTTTGAAAGGTAGGGACTCTAATAAGATTTTATATAATGCGGAAATAGTTTTTATTTCCTCAAAATTGAGCAGTATTTTTTCCAGCATTGTGGAGGATGCAAGGTGGGGGAAATCGGGCAATTTCTGTTTAACAAAATTTCTAATTTGAAGATAGTAAAAGAAATGTGTAGCTGGGAGGTTGAATTTTGAACGTAATTGTTCAAAAGATGTAAATATGTTGTCTATATAAAGATCTCTGAGCATTTTAATCCCAAAACTTTTCCAGGTATTAAAAACTGGATATACTTGCGAAGGTTGAAAGAGGTGGTTCCCTTGCAGAGGTGCCACTGATAAAAGATTTTCCATCTTAAAATGCTTCCTAATTTGGTTCCATATTCTGAGTGAGTAAAGCACAATTGGGTTATTAGTATATTTGCGATAACTTTCATTTATTGGAGAGCAGAGCAGGGAGTATAAAGAAGTACTACAGGATTTTACTTCTATTGCGGACCAAGCCTGTGTATGTTCATTTATTTGTGTCCAGGTTTTTATGGCTTGTATGTTTGCTGCCCAGTAATAAAACTGAAAATTAGGTAAAGCCATGCCACCTTCTTCCTGAGGTCTTTGTAGGGTCGCTCTTCGGATACGTGGGTGTTTTGAGTTCCAAATGAATGAGGTTATTATTGAATCTAACTGTTTAAAAAATGATTTATTGATATATATTGAAATGTTTTGAAATAAAAAGAGAAGTTTAGGAAGGATATTCATCTTAACAATGTTAATTCATCCGGCTAGAGTGAGATGAAGGGTTGACCATCTATGCAAGTCTTGCTTAATTTTTTCCATACAGACGCCAAAATTTTGTTGATAAAGAGCTTTATGTTTGCTTGTGATATTTACCCCTAGGTATTTAAACTGATCTGCTATGGTAAAAGGTAGGGTGCCTAATCTAATATTATATGCTTGTGAATTCACTGGAAAGAGTATACTTTTATTCAGATTAATTCTAAGACCAGATATCTTTTGAAATTCTGTTAGTGCTGTTAAAACAGCAGGGACAGTGTTTTCTGGGTCCGATATATATATAACCATATCATCTGCATATAGAGAAATTTTCTGTTCCAGTCCTTCTCTGACAATCCCCTTTATCTGATAAGAATTTCGGCAGTGAACCGCCAGTGGTTCAATAGCGATTGAAAACAACAACGTTCTAGTTTAAAGTAGTCTGAGCAAATGTTATTAATACAAACTGAAGCTTCTGGATTGGTATACAGTAGTTTGATCCAAGCACAAATATTCGGGCCAAACCCAAATTTCTCCAATGCAGTGAAAAGGTAATTCCATTCGATCATGTCAAATGCCTTTTCTGCATCTAATGATAGTAATATCTCTGGGGTGTTTGATTTTGCTGGTGAATATATAACATTAAACAAGCGTCGGAGATTTGAAGATAAGTGTCGGCCTTTAATAAATCCAGTTTATTATTTATTTACCGAGGGCAGCACTTTCTCCATCCTTCTAGCTAGGATTTTTGAGAGTATCTTAACATCATTATTCAGGAGTGAAATTGGTCTATATGATGCACATTGTAACAAGTCCTTATTTTGTTTATGAAAGACGGTGATTAATGCTTGTCGAAATGTTTGAGGTAGAATTTGGTTGTCTCTAGCTTCTGTAAATGTTGCCAATAAGAGTGGAGCTAGCTGGGTGGAGAATTTCTTATAAAATTCTACGGGGTAACCATCAGGGCCTGATGATTTCCCGCTTTGTAGTGACTTTATAGCGTCTAGTAATTCTGTTAGCGTTAGAGGTTTATCCAGTTCCTCAGCACTTAAAGCATCTATTTGTGGTATTTGTGAATTATCCAGAAATGCATTAGATTGTGTGTTGTCTTCTTTGGACTCAGTCGAATATAAAGACTTATAGTAATCTCTAAATGTGTGCATTATTTTATTATGGTCGATGATTTCTTCTCCATTCTTGTTGGTGATTACTGGTATTGCATTGTGAACTTCTTGTTTATGAATTTGTTGAGCTAAAAGCTTATTAGCTTTTTCTCCGTGTTCATAGTAACGCTGTCTAGACTTATAAATAAGTTGTTCAGTTTCTTTAGTTGTTAAGATGTTAAGTTCTGTATGCAGGGCCTGCCTTTTCCTGTGGAGAACTTCATTTGGACGCCTGGCTTGTTCTTCATCTATTCTAGTAATTTCATTTCTTAGCTCTGACACTTTCTTGGTTTCTAATTTATTTCTGTGGTAGAGATATGAAATAATCTGTCCTCTTAAGAAGGCCTTTAGAGTTTCCCAGAGTGTTCCTGCAGAGACCTCTGTGGACGTGTTTGTCTCTAAGAAGAAGCTGATTTGTTTAGATATAAATTCTGTGCAGTTCTCGTCTGCCAATAAAAGAGGGTTAAGACTCCATCTGCGAGATGAGTATGAGGGGCTTATTGATTTTAGCTCCAAGACTAGAGGGGCATGGTCGGAGATAACAATTGTGTCATATTTGCATGATTTAATTATAGGCAGGAAATTATTATCTATAAAAAAATAATCAATTCTTGAGTAGCTATAATGCACTGGTGAGTAGAACGAATATGTTCTTGAGTTTGGGTTAAGAAACCTCCAGGGGTCTGATAAGTTGTGATCATTCAAAAACTGTGTAATTATCTTTGCAGTATTAGATGTCGTCCCCCCTGTCACAGGAGTCCTATCTAAGAGTGGATTTAAAACACAATTAAAGTCCCCAGCCATTATAATTTTATGAGTGTTCACATTGGGAATGGATGCAAATAGATTTTGCATGAATTCCTCATCATCAACATTGGGTGCATAAACATTTATCAAAATCATTTTACTGTTATATAAGTTGCCCATGACCATCTCATATCTCCCTTCAGGGTCCGACACTACCTCTGATGCTACAAATGGAACTGTTCTATGTATGAGAATTCCCACCCCTCTAGTTTTCTTTATAAAGCTAGAATGGAACATTTGGCCAGTCCAGTCTTTTTGTAATCTGAACTGATCCTTGGTTAGTAAGTGGGTCTCCTGTAAAAATACTATTTTAGCGTTTAAGCATGTTAGGTGAGAGCATAATTTCTTTCTCTTTAATTCGTGATTCAGGCCTTTAACATTCCAGCTCACAAAGTTAACTGTCCCATCGTGGAGACATTGATTCTGAGTTTTTAATGTCATTTATAGTTTTAATTGGTAATATGACAGTTTTAATCTTAGTTTCAAGATTCCCCATGAGTTATTGCATTTTAGCCTATTGTTGCATTGATATTTATAATTATAAGAATTACAAGAATAGATTAGATATAACCTGCTCTCCTTCTCTCCCCCCTTTATCCCCCCACCCCCCCATTTTGCCTCCCCACATGAGGCTAGATCCCACTTCGCGATGTTCCAGTCCTCTGACATACGAAGAGACAGAGCACGTCCAAAACAAAACAAACCCTACCCTGCAGCGGCGTTACAGAATTTAAACAGAGATATCTTTTGCAGTTAAATTCTTAATACTATCTGCCGAAGATGTTCTCATTAACAATATTTAAGCTTGAAATAATCTTCAGCGCTTTTAAGTTAAGATATTAAGATTAAAAAAAAAAGAAAAAAGAAAACAACCCTGGGAATGATTTTAAAAACTAGTCTAGGATAAACCTGGCAATTCCTACTGTAAATGCATGTGTTCCAAATAATGATCTATTATTTCCACTCTAAAACTCCAGCACTTCACTAACTCCCAGATAATCAAACAAGGCATGAGCTGGGAAAACTTAGTGAATGTTCTGCGACGGTGGGGGTTGGAATAGCCGGCTGCTTGTTGACTGTTTTAATCAGCACATTTACAGGACAAAAGACGCTGATGGAGAGGTGAGAATGGATTTAAGGTGGGCAGGATTTATGAGTTTTCTCATAGGCTCTGGTAGATAGATAGATAGATACTTTATTAATCCCAAGGGGAAATTCACTTAATCCAGCAGCACCTTACTGATACAAAAAAAACAATATTAAATTAAAGATTGATAATAATGCAGGTAAAAATAGACAATACAGTAATCCTAACAATACTATATCGTGCTTCGCCTTTCGCGGCTTCACAACATCGCGGATTTTATATGTAAGCATATTTAAATATATATCGCGCATTTTTTGCTGGTTCGCGGATTTCTGCGGACAATGGGTCTTTTAATTTCTGGTACATGCTTCCTCAGTTGGTTTGCCCAGTTGATTTCATATAAGGGACGCTATTGGCAGATGGCTGAGAAGCTACCCAGCTTACTTTTCTCTCTCTCTTGTGCTGACTTTCTCTGATCCTGACGTAGGAGGTGTGAGCAGGGGGGCTGTTCGCACGCCTAGACGATATGGACGCTCGTCTAAAAATGCTGAAAGATTATCTACACGTTGCTATCTTCTGTGCAGCTGCTTCCTGAAGCGACATGCTGCACGGTGCTTCGCATACTTAAAAGCTCGAAGGGCACGTATTGATTTTTGACTGTTTGTTTTTCTCTCTCTCTCTCTCTGCTCCTGATGGAGGGAGTGTGAGCTGCCACCTTCAACAGCTTTGTGCCGCGGTGCTTCGCATACTTAAAAGCCAAACAGCCCTATTGATTTGTTTGCTTTCCTCTCTATCTTTCTGACAGTCTGTGCTCCTGACGTGCACTCCTTTGAAGAGGAAGATATGTTTGCATTCTTTTAATTGTGAGATGGAACTGTCATCTCTGTCTTGTCATGGAGCACAGTTTAAACTTTTGAAAAAGAGACAAATGTTTGTTTGCAGTGTTTGAATAACGTTCCTGTCTGTCTACAACCTCCTGTGTTTCTGCGCAAATCTGTGACCCAAGCATGACAATATAAAAATAACCATATAAACATATGGTTTCTACTTCGCGGATTTTCTTATTTCTTATGGCTCTGGAACGCAACCCCCGCGATGGAGGTGGGATTACTGTAACTTTATATAATGTTAATGTTTACCCCTCCCCCCCAGTGGAATTGAAGAGTCGCATAGTGTGATGGATGAACAATCTCCTCAGTCTGTCAGTGGAGCAGGACGGTGACAGCAGACTGTCGCTGAAGTTGCTCCTCTGTCTGGAGATGATCCTGTTCAGTGGATGCAGTGGATTCTCCATGATTGACAGGAGTCTGCTCAGCACCCGTCGCTCTGCCACAGATGTCAAACTGTCCAGCTCCATGCCTACAATAGAGCCTGCCTTCCTCACCAGTCTGTCCAGGCGTGAGGCGTCCTTCTTCTTTATGCTGCCTCCCCAGCACACCACCGCGTAGAAGAGGGTGCTCGCCACAACCGTCTGATAGAACATCTGCAGCATCTTATTGCAGATGTTGAAGGACACCAGCCTTCTAAGGAAGTATAGTCGGCTCTGTCCTTTCTTGCACAGAGCATCAGTATTGGCAGTCCAGTGTAATTTATCATCCAGCTGCACTCCCAGGTATTTATAGGTCTGCATCCTCTGCACACAGTCACCTCTGATAATTACGGGGTCCATGAGGGGCCTGGTCCTCCTAAAATCCACCACCAGCTCCTTGGTTTAGCTGGTGTTCAGGTGTAGGTGGTTTGAGTCGCACCATTTAACAAAGTCCTTGATGAGGTTTCTATACTCCTCTTCCTGCCCACTCCTGATGCAGCCCACAATAGCAGTGTCGTCAGCAAACGTCTGCAGGACTCCAAGTTGTATTGGAAGTTCGATGTATATAGGCTGAACAGGACCGGAGAAAGTACAGTCCCCTGCGGCACTTCTGTGTTGCTGACCACAATATCAGACCTGCAGTTCCCGAGACGCACATACTGAGGTCTATCTGTAAGATAGTCCACAATCCATGACACCAGGTATGAACCTACTCCCATCTCTGTCAGCTTGTCCCTAAGGAGCAGAGGTTGAATGGTGTTGAAGGCGCTAGAGAAGTCCTGAAACATAATTCTTACTGCACCACTGCCTCTGTCCAAGTGGAAGAGGGATCGGTGAGGCATGTAGATGATGGCATCCTCTGCTCCCACCTTCTCCTGGTATGCGAACTGCAGAGGGTCGAGGGTGTGGCGGACCTGTGGCCTCAGGTGTTGAAGCAGCAGCCGCTCCATGGTCTTCATAACATGTGACGTCAGAGCGACAGGCCGGAAGTCATTCAGCTCACCAGAACGTGATACCTTTGGGACTGGGGTGATGCAAGATGTTTTCCAAAGCCTCGGGACTCTCCCCTGTTCCAGGCTCAGGTTGAAGATGCGCTGTAGAGGACCCCCCAGCTCCGATGCACAGACCTTCAGCAGTCATGACGATACTCCATCTGGACCCGCTGCTTTGCTGGCACAATGTCTCCTCAGGTCTCTGCTCACTTGTGCTGTTGTAATTATGGGTGGGGTTGTCTCTCCTATGCTGGTATCAGCAGAAGGATATGTGGAGGGTGCAGTACTCCGAGGTGAGAGTGAGAGTGGGTTAGGGTGGTCAAACCTGTTAAAGAAGTTGTTCATCTGGTTTGCTCTCTCAACGTCTCTCTCGATGGTGGCACCCCGCTTCGAGCTGCAGCCAGTGATGATCTTCATCCCATCCCACACTGCCTTCATGCTGTTATTCTGCAACTTCTGCTCCAGCTTTCTCCTGTACTGCTCCTTCACCGCCCTGAGCTGGACTCGGAGTTCCTTCTGCACGCGCTTGAGCTCATGCTGATCACCACCTTTAAAAGCCCTTTTCTTCTGGTTTAAAAGGCCCTTGATGTCACTTGTAATCCATGGCTTGTTGTTAGTATAGCAGCGTACTGTTCTTACTGGAACTACAATAGGTTGACATGGTATTTGCGCTCCCTTGGATTCTGGTCAGGTGCATGGTGAACTAAATAGTCCACCAGGCAATTGCATTCACAGACCTCGTAGGGTCCCTGCCAGGACGTGTAAAACAGTAACGTGCTTCAGTACATTTTGAGAGGGAGGAATGACCTCCTCCTGCCAGACCTCCTGAGATAGATTAATCAAGCCCTTGGGTTGAAAGCCATATAACAGAGCGAATGGGGAATAGCCCATTGAGTCCTGCATCACCTCTCAGAAAGCAAACAAGACAAAAGCCAAAAGCTGGTCCCAGTCTCTCCCATCTGCTCGGGCTACCTTCCTCAGCATCTGCTTAAGGGTCTGGATGAAACATTCTACCAGTCTGTCCTTCTGGGGTGATAGACAAGGTGTTTAATCCCCAGTAGAAGCTTATTCTAAAATGTTATTGATTATATCCTACCATATTTTAAAAAAGTTTTGAACAGATACTCTGAGTGAGAATTTCATTATTTCCAACTTCAGATAGTATTGAACATCAGTTACCCATTGACTTAAATAATGTGGGGTGGGATTCTTCCAGTTGAGTAAGATAAGTCTAAGTGCTAATAGTGAGTTAGTAGTGAGGCAATTACATTTTGTTTGTTCTTCTCCACTTTAAGCCTGCCTGGGAGTTCACCATACACAGATGTTAATGGATTTGGAGTGATTGTGACACCAAAGCTGTCTGATAGGCATTGAAAGTTTTTAGTCCAGAATGATGTTAATTTGGTGCACAACCAGAACATGTGGCTCAATGAAGCTGGAGTTAGACTGCAATATTCACAGGTTGAATCTTGCCCTGGGAAAATTTTGGATAGTTTTAATCAATATAAATCAGCCTGATAAAAGATTTTAATTTGAATGATTCAATGCTTTGCACATATGGAGCTCAAGTGTATTCTGTTCTTGGCTGCCTTCCACTCCTTTTCTGAAATGTTAAGTGACAGATTTTTTTCCCCATTGTGCCCTGGGATCTTTGAAAGGAAGATACTTTAAAATGGTTTTATGAATTTTAGAGATGCTATCTGAATCTTCAAGACTGATCAATATTTTCTCTGGAATAAAAGTAGGTGGAAGGTGAGGAAAATTGGGCAGGTTCAGTTTAGCAAAGTTTCTAGCTTGAAAGTAGTGGAAAATTGAGTTGATGTTGTGACGTGTGAGTCCCTGTCTTGCATCCCAAAACACGAGGCTGAGTCTCAGTACTTTAGCAAAACCAACTTTACTCAGTTTGGAAACAGGAACAGCATAGTTACTTATTGTAGCGGGATCTACCACACTCTTATACACAGACACAGCAGTCAGGCAGGGTCGTGACCTGGATAGTGGTCAAGTAATACTGTGCCCTGCTTTGACAATGTTTCTTGCATCACCCATCGACGGCAGGTACTCATAGTGTAACTGTGATCTTTTCGGATTTGCTGTTGCTGCGAGCTGCTACAGCGCTGGGAGCCTGTGGTTGCCCCAGATCTTCCACAGATACGGCGATCATGTTTCGGGACGCTCTTCGGTGTGTCATCCTGTTGGGAGAAGTCCTAAAAGAGTTTAGAAGCTTTAAATTTCCTCACTCAGCAGTGTGGACAATGCAACCATCCAAGCCAGGCTCATCCAGGTGAGAGAGAACATCATCATTGGTGTGTGCAGCCCCAGGACACTGGTGAAAATCACAAGAAAACACCTTTAAGCTGATAGACCACCGAGTGAGCTGGGCGTTCATATTGTTCTGTTTTTACAGCCAGTGCAGCAGGGCATGGTCAGCCACCAGGGTAAACCATCGTCTCCAGAGATAGTACTGGAGGGCATCCACTGCCCACTTAATCATCAAGCACTCCTTTTCAATAGTCGAGTAATTATGCTCCCTGGGTAGCAACTTTTTGCTGAGAAACATGATGGGGTGTTCTTCCCCCTCAAAACATTATGAGAGCATCACACCTAAACCAAAAGTGCTAGCATCTGTTTGCAGAATAAATTCCTTGGAAAAGTCAGGATTGTGCAGAACCAGTAATGATGATGAAGCAGCTTTTAGGTTTGCGAAAGCTCTCTCATTGGCGTCGGTCCAGACAACACTACAATTCTTTCTGCCCTTTGTCAAGTCAGTGAGGGGGGAGGCCAGATGTGCAAAATTGGGAATGAACCACCTGTAATACACCGTGAGCCTGAGGAAGGCACGAACCTGCCTCTGTGTTTCTGGACAGGGATACACAAGCACCTCGCCCACCTTGTCCATTTGAGGCTTGAGCAAACCCTATGGGATATCCCAGATAGTGGGTTACCCAACTTGCATTTCTTAGGGTTGGCCATCAACCCCGCCAGCTGTAAACTGTCAAGCACCACCCGAAATCAGACGAGATGAGATTCTCAGTCATTACTGAAAATGACCACATCGTCAAGATAGGCACCTGCGTACACAGAATGGGGATACAGGATCTGTTCCATCATTCGCTGAAAGGTCAGCGGTGCGACATGGAGACACAACTAGTCTCCTCCAAGGGGACCTGCCAATAACCCTTTGTGATTTCAAGGGAGGAGATATTATAAAGCCTGCCCAAGCTCTTCTAACAGCTTGTCCACACGCGGCATCGGGTATGCATCAAACTTAGAAATATTAAATTTTTAAAAATCTTTAGAAATCTTAAGATCAATACAGAACCGAACCATCAGACTTTGAGACAAATACGATTGGGCTTCGCCATTCATTTTTGCTCTGCCGAATAATTCCTAATTGGAGCATCTGTTGGACCTCTTCCTGTACCATTTTCCTTGTTGCTTCTGGTAGGCGATACGGGGGCACCTGTAACACCGGGTGGAGTTACAATCTTGTGTTCTGCAATCGTCATCCAGCCCAGCGTTGCTGAAAAATCGTCTGAGTTCCCCTTGATCAGCGATAGCAATTCCACTTTCTGCGTGTCAGGTAAATCATTCCCAATAGTGACCTCAGTCTGGGGGACCACTGTGGACATGACCAGTACTTCGTGATGGTCGTGCCACTCCTTTAAAAGATTAACATGCAAAATCTGAACGGGTGTCCATTACCCAGGAATTCTGACTTTATAATTCACTGAGGACATGCGCTGTTCTATCACTGCTGGCCCTTGCCATTCGGCCCGAAATTTATGTGGATCAGACAGGATCAACATCAGCACGCGATCCCCCTTATTAAACTTGCGAAGTTTACTCGTCTTGTCATAATTATGTTTTTGTTCCTCCTGCTCGCGCTGCTAATTTTCCACTGCAATAGAGGACAATCCAGCAATATGCTTTTGCAGCAAATCAACTCAGTCAACAAACCTACCCCTAGGGCGTACCTCATTAGTGCCCATCCATTCATCCCGAAAAATGTCCAACACCCCTCACAGTTGCTGGCCAAAGAATAGTTTGAAAGTGCTCATCCCAATGGACGCTTGCAGGGCTTCCCGGACAGCAAATGGGAGAAAAGGTACAACTGTATCCCAGGAGGCTGGATCGTTTTGGGCTACCCACTGAATCATCTGTTTTAGGGTTTTATTAAATCGTTCAGTCAGGCCATTCATCTGTGGATGATAAACCATGGAGTGTAACTGCTTAATTCAGAAACTTTCGCATAGCTGCTTCATGATGCGAGACATAAACGGTGTCAGGGTGGAGTGGTGGCTCTGAGGCTAAGGATCGGCGCTGGTATCCAGAAGGTTGCCAGTTTGAATCCCCGTCACTGCCAAAAGAGATCCTAATCTGCTGGGCCCTTGAGCAAGACCCTTAACGTTCAATTGCTCCAGGGGTGCTGTACAATGGCTGACCCTGCACTCTGATCCCAAGGGGTATGCGAAAACTAACAAATCCCTAATACAAGAAATTGTATAAGGCGAAATAAAGAACAAAAAAAAAAGAGTGTTCCCTGATCAGTGAGAATCTCACAAGGGATACCAATATGTGTGAACATATCCAAGAGTGCTTTTGCAATAGTTCGGGTGTCCGCCCATCACAGCACTGCTACTTCTGGGTATCTTGTGGCATAATCGATTAACACGAGCATATACTGAAAGACAATTTTACTCTTGGGAAGCAGGTCAACAATATTTAATCCCACCCTCTCAAAGGGACGTTTACGGTAGGCATCGGTACAAGGGGTGCCCTGGCAGGTCTGTGAGCAGAAACTATTTGACAGTTGGGGCAGGCCATACAAAATAGTTCCACATCCTGGCCTACATTCACCCAATAAAAGTGTTTCGTCTTTTCCACACATAGGTGACCACCAAAACATGACTGTGAGCGATTTTTAAAACCTTCTCCCTATGCTCACTTGGTACTACCAACTGCTCAATACGTTCATCACTCATGCACTCTGAAATCACCCGATATAGAAAAACATCCTTAAGCAAAAAATGTGGTGTTTTAAAATTCGGGTCCTCACTCTCCAGATAGTAAGAGTCATTCGTGACGTGGGCTTGTCTGAATGCAAAATCCAAGTTGTTATCGGCTAGTTGTAGGTGAGCACACTCCGCCTGGATGGCAGTCTCTGTTCCCACCGTGTTTGATGCAGAGTCACCCTCGTTTCCCAATGCTTGTTTTGTTTTCTTCTGGGTCCGTATTGAGTCTCTGTTGTGTGGAGGCTGTTGGTGCGTTCGGCGGTGATAAAAAGCTTACCAGCTGTCCCAGGTCTTCATTTGAGGATTTGTCCCCCACCTTGCTGGACAACTCTGTCCCCACCAATGGGGGTAGGCGCTGTGCAGATGGCCAAGACCCATGGAAAGAGGGCATTCCTTTTTACTATTAGTCGATGTCCAGGCCTTTATGACCTGCATATTTGCCGCCCAGTAAAAAAATGGAAAGTTAGGTAGTGCCATGCCACCTTCTGTTTTAGGTTGTTGTAGAGTCGCCCTTTGGATGTGTGGATGTTCAGAATTCCAAATAAATTATGTTTTGATTGAATATAATTTTTTAAAAAGATTCGTTAATGTATATGGAGATGGACTGAAGTAGAAAAAGAAGCTTGTGAATACTAAACTGTAAAACCTCAACTGTACCGAGCAAATGGCTGGTGACTGTGGGAATGTGGGTGGGGCTCATTAACCCCTCACCCTCACACACTCCTTGGCTGTTGTCAGTGTGTCACCAGTGTTGACCAAGCGCACATGCTGTACTGTTTCATTCACTTAGGATTTTTATGTTTATACATTTCAATGCAATGAGCTGCTAGTGGGAACTATGAACTTATATTATCTGACTAATAGGTGAGCTGTTTATGGCGTAAGGTAAATGGAGAACTCCATCTGTCAGAACACAATGTGAGTGATGTGCGTTCCTCGTGATGTCATCTGATCTTTCTCTCTTTGTGTCAGCCTCGACCTTCTATGCGCAGCATTGCCACTAGAAGGGCCATCCATTTTATCTGAGCTTTCAGCTACCCAATGTAACATCGGTCCACATTACCTCGGATAATCGGGGTTCTACTATATAGATAGTATATAAAAGAATAATATTTTATAAATACATAGACCACACTAACCAATTAAATATTAAGTGACCTGTCTACAAATCTGCACAGTTATGCAAGTATGTAGTGTAACCACACTGCACGTCTTCAGTGTCAACACCACGAGTCACCATCTATATGAGTGCCTCCTACAAAATCTCACCAGGCTCATCGCTTTATCATATTTTCAGATCACCTGTGACATTCACCTAATGTGAAAGGTACCAACTACCTTTTAAAATGTTACACAAACATCCGGCGCCGCCGTGAGTGGCAGCCTTTTCAGCAGCTCCGTGTATGACTGTATATGTATGTGTACTTTTCTACTTTTATTTTTCTATTTTTATTTATTGATCACTACTATTACTTTATTTTATGTGGATTCGTTCCCTGGACACACTTACTTTTACAACGTGGGCATGGATTTTTACACGCCGAGAACAAATGCCAGTGCCAGTGTGGTTCCATATTTACCTGACGAGGTAAGAAGGCGGTATTGTGACAGCAGAGCCGGCACTAAGCTAAAAATGAAGCGGCTTGCGAGAAAGTGGCGTTTCAAGCCTTTGGTGCCTTCTGTGATTCTGGGGAATGTGAACTCAATCTCAAATAAGATCGACGAACTGGCTGCGCTGGTGAAAAATGTCAGGACCTACAGAGAATGCAGTTTGTTGTGTTTTTGTGAAACCTGGCTAAATAACACCATCCCAGATGCCAACGTGGAGCTACCCAGGTTTAGCACAGTTAGAGCGGACAGAGATGCAAGTACCTGTGGAAAGCACAAAGGAGGAGGACTCGCTCTCTATGTTAATACACGGTGGTGTAACTCTGGACATGTTAAAGTCAAAATCTCCACTTGCTGCAGGGACATCGAACTGTTGGTCGTAAGTTTACGTCCCTACTACTTGCCCAGAGAGTTTGGACATGTCATTGTTGTCATCGTGTACATTCCTCCTTGGGCGGACGTGGAGTTAGCGAGTGACATCATCCATTCTGCTGTTTCTAAGTTACAAACACAGCACCCTGAGGCACTTGTGCTAATCACTGGAGACTTTAACCCTGTGACGCTGGACAAAACATTACCTGCATTCTCCCAGTATGAGGACTGTAACACCCGGGGAAATAAGACTATTGATTTACTGTATGCAAACGTTAAAGACGCATACAGCGCCACCCCGCTGCCTGCGCTTGGGAAAGCAGATCATAACCTGGTTCTGCTTCAGCCTCACTATAAACCAAAAGTGAGAGTCCTACCTGTAACCACACGATCATTCAGGAAGTGGACCCCGGAGGCTGAGAATACTCTGAGAGAATGTTTTGGATCTACAGACTGGGATATCCTGCAGGGATCTCATAGTGAGAACATTGAGGAAGTTGTTGACTGCACTACTGACTACATCAACTTCTGTATGGACATTGTAGTTCCAGTAAGAACTGTACGCTGCTATGCTAACAACAATCCATGGATTACAAGTGACATCAAGGGCCTTTTGAACCAGAAGAAAAGGGCTTTTAAAGGTGGTGATCAGCATGAGTTCAAGCGCGTGCAGAAGGAACTCCGAGTCCAGCTCAGCGCGGCGAAGGAGCAGTACAGGAGAAAACTGGAGCAGAAGTTGCAGAATAACAGCATGAAGGAAGTGTGGGATGGGATGAAGATCATCACTGGCTGCAGCTCGAAGTGGGGTATCACCATCGAGAGAGACATGAAGAGAGCAAACCAAATGAACAACTTCTTTAACAGGTTTGACCACCCTAACCCACTCTCACTCTCACCTCGGAGTATTGCACCCTCCACACATCCTTCTGCTGATACCAGCATAGGAGAGACATCCCCACCCATAATTACAACAGCACAAGTGAGCAGAGAGCTGAGGAGACTTTGTGCCAGCAAAGCAGCGGGTCCAGATGGAGTATCGCCACGACTGCTGAAGGTCTGTGCGCTGGAGCTGGGGGGTCCTCTACAGCGCATCTTCAACCTGAGCCTGGAACAGGGGAGAGTCCCGAGGCTTTGGAAAACATCTTGTATCACCCCAGTCCCAAAGGTATCACGTCCTAGTGAGCTGAATGACTTTCGGCCTGTTGCTCTGACATCACATGTGATGAAGACCATGGAGAGGCTGCTGCTTCACCACGTGAGGCCACAGGTTCAACACGCCCTTGACCCTCTGCAGTTTGCATACCAGGAGAAGGTGGGAGCGGAGGATGCCATCATCTACATGCTACATCGATTTTTCTCCCACTTGGACAGAGGCAGTGGTGCTGTAAGAATTATGTTTCTAGACTTTTCTAGCGCCTTGGGATTAGATTCATACCTAGTGGCATGGATCGTGGACTATCTTACAAACAGACCTCAGTATGTGCGTCTTGGGAACTGCACATCTGACATTGTGGTCAGCAATACAGGAGCACCACAGGGGACTGTACTTTCTCTGGTCCTGTTCAGCCTATATACATCGGACTTCCAATACAACTCGGAGTCCTGCCATGTGCATAAGTTCGCTGATGACACTGCTATCGTGGGCTGCATCAGGAATGGGCTGGAGGAGGAGTATAAGGACCTCATCAAGGACTTTGTTAGATGGTGCGACTCAAACCACCTACACCCGAACACCAGCAAAACCAAGGAGCTGGTGGTGGATTTTAGGAGGCCCAGACCCCTCATAGACCCAGTAATCATCAAAGGTGACTGTGTGCAGATGGTGCAGACCTATAAATATCTGGGAGTACAGCTGGATGATAAATTGGACTGGACTGCCAATACTGATGCTCTGTGCAAGAAAGGACAAAGCCGGTTATACTTCCTTAGAAGGCTGGCGTCCTTCAACATCTGCAATAAGATGCTGCAGATGTTCTATCAGATGGTTGTGGCGAGCGCCCTCTTCTACGCAGTGGTGTGCTGGGGAGGCAGCATTAAGAGGAAAGACGCCTCACGCCTGGACAAACTGGTGAGGAAGGCAAGCTCTATTGTTGGCATGGAGCTGGACAGTTTAACATCTGTGGCAGAGCGAAGGGCGCTCAGCAGGCTCCTATCAATTATGGAGAATCCACTGCATCCACTTAATAGTATCATCTCCAGACAGAAGAGCAGCTTCAGCGACAGACTGCTGTCACCGTCCTGCTCCACTGACAGATAGAGGAGATCGTTTCTCCCCCAAACTATGCGACTCTTTAATTCCACCCGGGGGGGTAAACGTTAACATTTAACATTATACATAGTTATTGTCTGTTTTTCACCTGCATTATTATCATTCTTTAATATTATTTATTGTATCAGTATGCTGCTGCTGGAGAATGTGAATTTCCCATTGGGATTAATAAAGTATCTATCTATCTATCTATCTATCTATCTATCTATCTATCTATCTATCTATCTATCTATCTATCTATCTATCTATCTATCTATCTATCTATCTATCTATCTATCTATCTATCTAATTCCTTATCACAAGCTCAAGGTTGCTCTCCCTTGGAAATCAAAAGCTGCACTTTAAAAATATATAAAATCCTTAAATCTTGTTTTAACGTTTATCCTTCTCAGAGTACAATGCACTTCTGTTCAGCATGGCGAAGGCTCCTCACCTGAAATATGTCACGTAAAAGACCTTAAATTATCTCCCATACAGTCACATAATCCTGAAAGAGCACCAGGTTTACCATTCTTAGGGTCCTGCTCTGTATGTGATTATAAAATCAAATCTTGCCTCACATGTAATATCTTAGCAGTCTTACCTACATCAAATTTTTACGACCAGTTTAATATCCCCCTCTTTCCAGTGCCTCCGTTTCTCAAGTTCAAATTTAATGATCAGCAATTCACGGTTAACTTTCTTAAAATACGTTCATAGATGAACTTTCTTGGTATCAGGGAATTCTTCAGAGAGGATTGCACCGACACCAATACCATCTACCTCAAGCATAAAGTGCAAAATGTATGTGGATAACTCAAGACTGGGGCTGCAGTGAACAGCAACTTTAATGTGTCAAAAATTAATTACACTCCGCAGCACAACAAGAACTTCTCATGGGATTTTTTTTGTTAAGGAAGTGATAGGAGAGATTATTGTACAAGACTTTTCATGAGTCCTCTGTAATAATTAGCATATCCCACAAATCACTGAACCTGAGCCACACTCTCAGGTGTCTTCCACTTTAGAATCAGTTATCTTAGTAGGATCCTTAGTTAGTGTCGTGTGAGTAATTTTGGATTTGAAAAACAATACTTGGTCCCAGGTAGAGGGTCAGACAAGGAGTGATTTACAGCCCCTAATGAAGCAAAGTCACAAATTTAAAAAGAGTACCATGCCTGGTATGGGGTTACCAAGGTAGGCCTGGGGGGAGTACCCCCAGACAAGCACCTGGACTGCCTTCCTGTGGAACCACCACCTGCAGGAGGAATAGGGGCCGGGTGTAATGTGACCTGGGCAATGGTCGAAGACAGAGGTCATGGCGAACTGGAACCCAGACACACAAACTGACTCTTGGGACATGGAATGTCACCTCACTTGGGGGGAAGGAGCCTTGGTGGCTGAGGCAGAGCACTACCACCTAGATGGAGGTGGGCTCACATCCATCTTACTCCCTTGGATTTGGTACCAAACCCTTCAAAAGAGGCTGGACTCTCCTTTACTTTGAAATTGCCCAGAGGGAAAGGTGTTGGGAGAGAGTGGGCTTCTTGTTGAAACCCTGCTTGGTCAATGCCATGTTGGAGTTTATCCTGGAGAATGAGAGGGCTGCTTTTGTGTGGCTGAAGGGTTGCAGAGGGGAAAACTCTGACTGCTATATGTGCCAATGTACCAAATGTTAGTTTGGAGTACCAGGCCTTCTTGGATTGCCTGGAGGGGATCCTGGAAAGGGTCCCAGCTGGGGACTCTTTCTGGAGACATAGTTCTGCTGAACAGCTTCAATGCCCACTGGGATAATGATGGAGAAACCTGGAGAGGTGTGACTGGGAGGAACGGCCTCCCTGATCTAAAACTAAGCAGTGTTTTGTTATTGGACGTCTTTGCTGGGCATAGTTTGTCCACAATGAACACCATTTTCGAACATAACGTGGCTCATAAGTGTACTTGGTACCAGAGCACCTTAGGCCAAAGATGAGCCATGTTATGTTTGTATCATACTTGTGGTCAAGTGTTCTGGACATTTGGATGAAGAGAGGGGCAGAGATGTCAACTGATGACCACCTGGTGATGAGTTGGGACAGATGGAGGGGGAGGCGCCTGGACAGACCTGGAAAGCCCAAATTAGTGGTGAGGGTTGACTGGGAACTCTTCCTTGAGGGATCCTGTGGTGGGTGCTGGGAGAGTATGGGGTTCCGGGGGCCCTAATAAGGGCTATTTGGTCCCCTGTATAATGACAGTGTGAGTTGTGTCTGCATACTTGGAAAACATGGACATGGTTTTCATGGACATGATACCAAGGAGCAGCTTTGGAGGGGAGGATGTCCAGTTTGATGGCCTTAGATCTGCATTTTGCAGATGACATGATACTGTTGGCTTCATCAAGCTGTGAATTGAAGCATACACTGGGACAGTTTGCATCAGGAATAAGGATCAGTGCCTCCAAATCTGAGGCCATGGTCCATAGTAGGAAAGATGTGGACCTCTCTGAGTTAGAGGTGAGTGACTGCCTCATGTGGAGGAATTTGGGTACTTTGGAAATGAATGGTGAGACAGACGGATTGGGGCGGCAAGTGCAGTTATGGAGTCACCATATCAATCTGTAAAGGTAAGGAAGGAGCTGATTCAGAAGGTGAAGCTCACGATTTACCTGTTGATCTACATCCCTACCCTCACCTATGGTAATTAGTTTTGGGTTAAAGACTAAAAGATTGAGACTGCAGGTACAAGCAGCTGCAATGAGCTTTCTCTGCAGGGTGGCTGGGCTCTCCCTTAAAGATCGGATGAGAAGCACAGATATTTGAGAGAGGTTTGGAGTAGACCCTGACCCTGAAACAAGCAGCTGGGAGGAGACCCCAGGGAAGACCCAGGGCTTTCTGGGAGTCATAAATCTCCCAGATGGCCTTGGGAACACTTTGGGATACCACATTATGAGTTGGCAAGTGCGGCTGGGAAAAAGAATGTATGGGTCTCATTGCTAAGACTGTTGACCCCTTGTCTTCGGATAAGCGGTGGAAAATGAATGAATAAATGAAAAACAACACTTGCACTTTTCTAAATTGACAAATAAATGTTTGTCCTTTAGCCACTGTAATACTTAAATATGCTGGACATGATCATGCAGATCTTTCAGAAAAATAAGAATATTATCAATGTATACCAACATGTATTTGCCCTAAACATTACCAGATATGTCATTCATGAATGACTGCAATATAGCAGGAGCCCTGGCCAGTCCATATGACATCACACAGAATTGCGTCCAGCAGCAGCACTGAATACTCTTCTGTACTCACCACATTCTTGAATGCGTATCCCGTTGTGTGTCCTTTGTAAATATAACTTAGTAGATTTGCTCAATCCTGTAACCTGACTAAGTAATGCAGACATGAAGGGAACTGGTTATTTGTTCTTTACTGCCCCAGTTGGACTACTGGGTGGAGCTATAAACCCATTTTCTAAATTATTTTCTTTATGTGTCTCCATGACCTAATCTCAGCTTAGACAGAGTGTAAATCCTGAAGTAGAGAACCAGGCAATAAATCAGTAGGATAGCCATACTTACTGTGAGGAGGCAGAATTAAAGACTTTTGTTTAATGAATGCATCCTGAAAGTCTTAATAATCCTCAGGGTATTTGTTAAAGTAATTGCACTGTAATATTGGAGTTTGAATTTGAAGATTTTTTAACTGTCTTTTCAGGTGCAACTAAGTCAACACCTTTGTTTTTGAATTTGAATTTGTTTTAAACAGTGTTGTTCACGTTTTGTATTGCACTGCAATATGCTCTTGTTTTTCCAGTCAGTCATGGGGTTATGCAGCTGAAGACAAGGGGACCTTAAAGTACCTAAGGGAGTGTGTGAATTCACTCCACAAACACACATTGTTTCTGCAGCTAATGCCTCAATCTGCACACTAATAGACGGACTCTAAGTTCCCAGACTCCTTTACAAGTCAGTTGACGCCACCTGAAGCTTTATGTTTAATGGGATCTGCGGTACTTCTAACATTTACACCAAAGCAGCCCTCAGAGTTCTCTCCAGCTCCTGAATCAATTAACACCAATACTTCATATTCATTAATTATCAGTTCTAGAGTGGGCCTGCATGTCAAACCCCACCTTTATCCACAGTCAAGTACTATGATGAAATTATCAGATTTGCTTGATATAAAACCCTCCAAGACTGATTTCTGAGAGATTTTCTTATTAGCATTTGCGTTAGTTACCCCCATGCCTGTCCTTCAGCATCTGAATGTCAATGGCTAACTCTGTTATTTGGTTGAACGTTGAGCCATACGAGTCCAAGACTAAACTAGAAAGCTGTTTGTCATGCTTACTTTATTTTACTTTTATTATTCTTGTTTTCTGATAAATGCCCCAAATATGAATGGTCCAAGTTTTTGTACTGACTGAGCAGCAGCCATTTTCAATAAAGATGGAATCAGAAGATGGATCATAAAAAATAACTAGCCAAGGTCAAAACTGGTAGGACAAGATTTAGTAGCACAACCTAGGATGGAAGTAATTAGAGAACCAGAAGTAAAGAATCATAGTGAGAATGTCAGAAACTGAAAATAGTGAACAGAGCCAAAGCCAAACCATTAGGCGTAAATCTTAAGTGAGAGGCAGAAAAGAGTTCAAAACCAGAGAGTCTTTCAAATGCTCAAAGTAAAAGCACAAGGAATGTTATGTTCACAAGAATTGATGATGAACGCTCTGTGTGGCCGGTTTATGAGTCATTGTGCTGATGATGTCACTTAGTGTGACTTCTGGGAGACGTCACCTGGCACCCCGTGAAATGAGTACCTAACCACGGGTGCTAAAGATAACGACGGCTATCAAGAAACAAGACAGCGTAACAGCTGAATGTGTTTACTTTAAGCACCATTTGAAATGTGTCAGATACAAAATACAATGTGACAGCCATATTCCTGGACCTCTAAAACACCCAGAAGGAAGTTTCAAAGGCCAAAGAGAAAATGTAAAAAAAATTAAATTAAACTCCAGGCCAGGACACAAACAGAAGAGCATTGTGACATGACAGACCAGCTGTGGCACCGCAGAACGCACTGCTAGCTCTAAGATTCATCCTGCTTACGTCAACTCTCATTATTCAATGGCAGGTTACGTCTTATATTATCTTAAACTGCAAAACATTAACAATAAAAAGTCAAAAAGTTAATAAAATGTGACAGAAATTAGTGAATGCTATTGTAAAATGAGCTGGCCGGCTCTTTGCCTCGTCTTTGCTGTTGCTTTAATGGCTATGAAGATCTGCGCTCTTCTGTCTTGTCGTTTACCATTTCATGTAAAGGAGGCTGTGCAGTTTAGTCTGATGAGATTTGTTTTTTTGGAGCATAATGTCGGTGCTGATGTTCTATTCCTATGAATTTATCTATGACTAAACTGTGTATAATTGTACATGTTTTGTCATCATAGATAAAATAAAAAGCACCTCATGAGCAGGTGACATGAACTTAGTATGGAGGTGAATGTTGTTAAATGAATACCAGCATGTATGATATAAATCATACAACACGTGCATATAGCGTCTCTCTTGATTTGGACTTAAGTATAGCATGTGTGGCAGACGGCTAGAGCCCTTACCCAGCCGGGACACCCGGAGCATGGAAAGACCAGGGGAGAATGTATTTTTAAGAACGTTTCCTCCCTGACAGAGGGCATCCCCCTTAGCTTGCAGTGGGGCTACGGGTCATGAGCATAGAAGCTCAACCCAGATGGGGCCCGTAGCCACCGACAGGAGGCACATGGACATTTACACAGCCCTATTTGGCTGCACTTCTGCCACACCCAGAAGTGCGGCCGTAAGAGGCTCATTGGGCACCTGGAGTTCTTCCGGGTGCCTTATAAAAAGGGGCCTGTCCCCAACATTCATCGGCCAGAATCGGGAGGAAGAGGACAGAGCCTGAGGAGGAGTGGAGGTGGATAGAATGGCGGCAGTGAAGGGACTGTGTTGTGTCTTGGTGCTGGTTTACCGTGTGCACAGAACTGTAAATAAACCGTGTGCTGGGTGCACAACCTGTCTGCTGCCTGTCTGTGTCGGGGTGAGGGCGGCTGTACGCGCCTGGGCTTCACACACTAATGAATTAATTGTACACAACATCATAAGAAACAATTTGTAACTGCATATATTTAATATCAATCAGTCGAAATGGTCCTGCTGCGTAGCTGAACAAATAAGAATCACTGTATACATTTAATTACTTTTTATTTTTCAACACTACAGTAGCAGTGCTGCAACTAAAAGTGAACATTGAAAGACTATCTATCTATCTATCTATCTATCTATCTATCTATCTATCTATCTATCTATCTATCTATCTATCTATCTATCTATCTATCTATCTATCTATCTGTAAAACTGGAAAAGAGTCAAACAAAGGGGGGGCAAAGATGTGATTCCAGTAACACATAACCATTTGTTAAAATTCTTGAGTGTTTACTCTCTGCATATTCATTTTTGTTTCTTTTAATACTACAATTACTGAAGTACTGAAGTAAGTCCAACAAAGGTTATGCTTAAGCTTTATAACGCACTGGTGAGGCCTCAGCTAGAGTTCTGTGTGCTGTTTTGGTCTCCATGCTACAAAAAGGACATAGCAGCACTAGAAAAGGTCCAGAGAAGAGCGACTAGGCTGATTAATTAGTTGTAATATTAATTAATATTAGGCTGATACAGGGGATGAGTTATGAAGAAAGATTAAAAGAGCTGAGCCTTTACAGTTTAAGAAAAAGAAGATGAAGAGGAGACCTGAATGAAGTGTTTAAAATTATGAAGGGAATTAGTCCAGTGGATCGAGACAGTGACTTTAAAATTAGTTCATCAAGAACATGGGGACACAGCTGGAAACTTGTGAAGGGTAAATTTCACACAAACATTAGGAAGTTTTTCTTTATACAGAGAAACAAAGGCACATAGAATAAGTGACCAAGTAATATGGAAAACAGTAGGACTTTTAGGGACATTGAAAACTCAACTTGATGTTCTTTTAGAACAATTAAGTGGACAGGACTGCAAGCTTTGTTGGGCTCAATGGCCTGTTCTTGTCTAGTTTGTTCATGAAGGGTGAACATACTCAGACAATAATAAATTAACAATTCAATATATCATTAGACAGTGAAATGTACACATATAAATGAACAAACTACTTAAAACATATTAAGAATAATTGATCATTCACTAATTATTGATTGTCTCCATTTATTCAACATTTTACAGGTTGTCTAAGAAAACTCTCCAGGGCTTGGTCTTTATAATTTATGAAATACAAGATGTCCACCTTCTGAAGTCCTTCCTCAAGAAAGTTGGCTATGACCTGAGATCCTGTAAGCTCAACTGGAATGTTCTTCACTTTCTGCTGAGTCACTCAGATGAAAGAATTAAAACCGACCTTAGAAGAAGTGACCTTCAGGAACGCGACCTCTTGGAACTCCTGCCATGGCTTCACAGGGTCCATCCTTCAAGGTGTGTGTTGTTAAGCTCTTTCTTTATTAGATTTGTCACTTTGCTTCTGTTGGGTTGTTCACATAATGAAAATGTTAATTTGAAGGATTAACTTCCATATGTAATACATTTCAATGAGAATAATGAGACTTGTTTTGAACAAAATGTTTACATTTCAAACAATTGTGAAAACAATAAGGACATGAGAACTGTGTCTGCCAGATGACTTATTCTGTGACTCTGCCGGGTCACATCACATGTCACAGCTGTTGTTATGGTGCTGCTCATACCAGCGGCTCCAGTGCTGATGGTCCTCCATACTCTTAAAAATGCTGATTCTTTAATGGCCCATAATGGTTATTTACTGGGTCTTGTGGTTCTTCATTGAACTATTGCTTGACAAAGCACCATTTCATTTTGGGACGGAATCTCTACATATGAATTTGGTTCTTTGTGGTTGCAGGACGCTGACAGATTAAGAAAACCTGGACTTAGCAGCAAGAGTCCTTTTAAAATCACGAGCCATTGATATTTCACAAATATATTACTGTCTAGTCCTGGTTATTTATTGTATGGGGCCAGTTATGGATCTCAGTAAATAAAAGTTCTTTCTGGAGCCTTCATGTGGATGGGAGTTTTGGGAACCAAAGCTGGTTCCTCTATGTCATCTCTCCAAAGAACCAGTCTTGCACCTTAATTTTTAAGAGTGTATTCCTTGGCTGCCGCTCTTATCTTAGTCATATGCTCATTGAAATTCTTGTTTATCAATTTTTAACTTCTTATTTGGTACAAATATCAAAGATTGTAAATCTGTCTTTTTTACCCCATACTGATGTGAATTGTTTTTTGTTTAAATCATAATAACGGGTCACAATTGTGTGTGTAATCTTTTTGTCTCCCTGCTCAGGATGAATGGAAGGCTTTCTAAAATGTTACTGAAGGTCATCATTGATTCCGGCTCAGTGGAGCTCATAGACTTGTGGTTACAACTCTCAGACCATCGTGTTAATTTTAATAACACGGAGTTGGGTTCGAGTCACTGTGATGCTCTCCGTCTCTTCACTGAACGCTCATGTCGTGTACGACTCAGCCTGTTATGGACGTCCTTCACGGATGAGACGGCAGAGCAGTTACTTTCTATGATGGGCCGAGTGTCTGAACTGAGGTCAGTGTGTGTGCTTGTCATACGTGGTCTTTGTCCCTCCACTTTAGGAGTTAACAAGTTCCTTTTTTGTTTTAACATTTAGTTTGGACAGAACTACTTTGCTCAAGTTTCTACATAAGCTCACAGAACTGAATCATCCAGAAACTGCACAAAACTTTTTCAAAGCACTGCGTTGCACCCTGGACTTTTCTTCATCATCTGAAATAGACATTTCAAGTGACGACACTTCACAGCTCCGTCAGCTGAGCTTCAATGACTGCCAGGTCATCTCAAAATCAGTGGAATTGTTGAAAGATAAAACTGAACTTAACATCAACGATTGTGAGATAGAAGATGGCGGACTTGAAGTCCTGTTTGACATCTTTGACAAAGTTCTTCTGAGGTATCATGTGATCATAAATTCTCCAACTAAATGTTTCTTGTTTTTTCACACATTTTGCATCAGATACCAAGTGAAATGATTAATCAAATGATGTCCATTAATGTTTAATATTAAGCTTCTTTGGTATTCTAATTGCTGTCCTAGGATGGAGATCTTAGCATGTCTGGGGGACTTTAATGATCATTAGAGCTCTGGCAGCATAATAAGGATCACCTATTAATAGTCACACAAAGAACAGACAGACCAGAAACCCCAAAAAAGAATAGTGAGGGTGTGCAGTGTGCTTGGATCAACTAGTGGATGTCTTTGTAATGGATGTCTTCATGCATGGCCTTGAAAGAACTTCTCCTTCATCTCTGAAGAGGTCAGAAACATGGAGTCTGAATGAACATATTTGAGAAGGCAGTGCTGGTGGCACCAATATTTTTATTGCCAGTCATGGTAGTAACCCTCAAATCTGTTAGTAGACGTCAGTGGTAAGGGAGCAGATATGTTGAAAAAGTCTCATGCCGTGCCAGCAGGAGGGTCTGCAGATTTCAATGAGAGGTACAAACAGGCCAAAATGGTGGCTGCTACAATGCTTACCAAAGCAAAGGGTCGTATGATGGAGGAGTTTAGTGAGGTCATGGAGAATAACATTTAAAAGGTCCTGGCAAACCATTCAACTACATAAGAAAGGTAGGTGACGCCAGGGCTTTTCTCAGAAAAAAGTGGTGGAATATTGATCTCAATTAGCGGACATTTACAGGAGTCAGAAACAGCACTCTGAAGAACTCCTAAACCCAACAGATATGCAGACCTCGGTGGAGACAGGGCCAGAAGCATTGAACCCCATATCTAAGGCCGAGATCACATGGCTGTGTAATGTCAAAGACACAGAGTGATGTGCAGAAAATGGTCACAGTGCCTCTGGATCGGCAGAATCCCCATTTTATTAAGTGGTGGACTAGAGAGTGTGTTCCAATACTGAGGGTTCACACTGTTTGGTCTCCCTAGAAAATCCTTTGTCAGTGTGCCATAATGATGGCTCCATCTAAAAATTAAACTTCAGATCCAGAAGGAGCAGTGCAGAGTCTGTCATGGCCATGGAACAGCAGACCAGCCATTTGCCCTTGCAAAGATTTGAATTGTCAAGGAGTTTGTTAATGTTGTGTACATGTGACATAATAGCAGGACAATTCCTCCCTCTGTTGACATTTCAAATATCATTAAAGACAAACGTCCAGCTGTCTGTGAAATTAGGATGTCAGTCTGGATGACAGTAAGATGTTAACAGTGCATTCAGAGTATTTCTTGATCCATTTTATGGACATGTAAGACTGCATGAAGCCATAGACACACAATATCAGTTTAAACTCTCACACTGACATCTTTTTTTCTTCTCTTTGTAGAACAAGTAAGGAGCTTCTGCTGAGGTTTATTTTGATGACCGATGAGAACAACACAAGCAGGATCATCTCGCTTGGCAGAGCCATTGGCAGTACCATTGATCTGAGTGGCACCAGTCTGTCAGCAGACACCTGCAGATCGCTGGCCATTGTGATCAACTACACTGAAGAGGACTGTGAGGTGGACTTAAGCAACTGCAGCCTTTCTACTGAGTGCATCGAGCGACTGTCTGCATGTCTACACAAAATACGAGGCTTGGAGTAAGTGGACCAGCATGCTTTAAAAATGTGCTGCAGATAAAAGTCAAAAGTGTTAAAGGATAACAAAATCTCCAGTTAAGTCACAAAGGTGTACACATGAGGCCAATGCCACCCTGGGTACACTTTTGACTCCTTCAGTAGTGTGTCTTATCTCCTCTCTTGTTCACGATTTTCATTGATTGTCATTGGCACAATACAAAGGCACAAGTAATAACGCGATATGTCAAGAGTAGTGAAAACTCTAAAATCAAAGTTACTCATTTAAACCGTACAATAACTGTGAGGTCTAAAGTTTTCATTTTGGCTTGTCCCATCTACTGCCTAAAGACATGTCGTCCTCTGTGCACGTGATCCCTGTGTTTGCCAGGCACTTTGATCATTTTATGACACTGTAGAAGTACATAAATGTTTCACCGTGTAGATGTCTTGAAAATGAATCCATTGTGTTAACCCCGGACGCACATGTATGTCAGATTCATACTAGAACTGCTTTAAAGTGTGGGTGTCTGGGTGGCCACCACTGAGATGGCAAAGCGCAGGGTAAAGTCCTCCAGGAAAGTGAGATAGAGATGGCACTTGTGGGCACATTTTCCCAAGTTAAAATTGAACAGCCTATGCTGTTCTTTAAAGGAAATTGGTATCCAGTTAGATGTCTAGAAATCCAGACTCTTTGAGGACAACTGGGAGCTCAGGGGTTCAAGGAGTTGGTATCACCTGATGTGTCTGCACTCAAGTGAGACCCTCGAAGAACTGAAATGTAGAAAAGTCCACCATACAATGAGCATACTGTATTCTCCCAAATGCACAGATATATGAATATTCCCAGCACCTCTGTATGAGCCGCACACTTAGTCTCTTTCAGTAAAAAAAAAAAGAAGTACAACCTGCACCCTCAATAAAAGAGAATGCAAGAAATGAAATGGCAAACTTCACAGTACAACCCATCCTCCTTATCCACATCCTGAAATGGCTCCTAACTTGTGAGTGCCGCTCTTAGGATTGTGACGTCATTCTCATCCTCCCTCTTCTGCATGCCCTTAGACTGCCGTCATATTGTTACACGCAACACAAGACCAGTTTGGATGCTGTTATGTGTCAAAGTGGAGTATGACGTGCATTTGTTGGACTCTGGAGACGACTTCACTTGGCCAACTAAAACAGCCACCTGCTGCCAGTAGGAGCCCCGATGTGTTCAAACTGCTCTAAGAACTCGACTCTCTGTGCCACACTGCAAAGAAACTTAGCCTAGAAATAAGATAAAAACACTGAATTTCAGGAGAAAATGACATAATATTAGTGAAATTATCTGTCCATGCAGCAAGATAATTTTACTTGCCAAGAAATCTTAAAATAAGTTGGTTCCAGTCTAGAAATAAGAAAGCTCTGATAGGTGTTCAAAGGTTTGAAATAAGTAGAAAATGCTGTTTTTTAGAACAAATTACTTGAGATTAGACTTTCTATGGTGGAAATACACTGAATATTAGAAAATAATTTTTAATTCAGTTGTCTTGCATTCTTAATTTTAGCACACTGAAAAATGAAGGCCAAGGAACAAGAGAATAAATCACTAATATAAGTGGAAAATTCTTAATACCAGTGGAGAAAGAAAGTCTTGTTACTTGAAACTAGTTGGCTCATCTTGAAATAGGTAGTCCAATATTTAATCTCAGAGCATATATCTTAAAACAGGAAAATTATTTTACAAAAATCACAGAATAAGAAAAAAAAATATGATTATTAAGAAATAAATCTTTGAAATAAGCAAAATTATATGCCAATGGGGTGAGATATATTGACTTGGAT
Source organism: Erpetoichthys calabaricus (assembly GCF_900747795.2). Taxonomy (NCBI): domain Eukaryota; kingdom Metazoa; phylum Chordata; class Cladistia; order Polypteriformes; family Polypteridae; genus Erpetoichthys; species Erpetoichthys calabaricus. The sequence continues at coordinate 729,825 of NC_041395.2, read as the reverse complement.
TTTTAAAAAATCCTGAAAGTAGTTAATTTCAACACATACTAAGCTATATTTGCATGATATATACAACAAATGTCAATCCACCTACAAAAGAATAAGGTAGAAGTAGCACAGTGCTCTCATTTTAGGGTGGTCTTCATTTCAAATTGAAACCAAATATTTTAGCAGAGGTTTGAGTTAGGAATTCATTCCTACATTCAACACACATAATTAATATATAATTTCCTGATATATGTTGGCTTCCTGAATAGATAAAATAACTTACAATAAAGACATAATCATTAGCATTGCTCTTTATTTAAGTATTACATCAGTATCCAACAGCACTACTGCTGTGTTTACAATACAGAAACAGAGAAACATAAGCACATGAAAATGAGTTGACACAGGAAGATTACCTTGTATATAACACAAACATCATATCCATATCATTATTGTACATTGTACTTCAGGACTGTCTCATCTTGTCACAGTCAGAAATGCATAACAAACTTAATTACATAAACAAAATTTTAACAGTGGTAACTTTGCCAAAAAACAGGAGAAAGAAAATACAACCGAACATGTTAAAATCCACAAAATATCAAATTATTTACAATTTATCTAATTGATTTTCAAATATGGTAATGGTAATTATATACAGCACATCATAGACATGCATTTCCTGTTCTACATTTGGCTCACACAATTTTTCTTCTAACATATTTGTATTTTCCCTTCAAATTGTGTCCAGTAATATTTCAGTTTGAATTGCAGAGAGGACAGCAGGAATGCACTTAGGGTATGTTAGATGTAGTGCATAATAGTCTGCCATAAGGTACATGATACCTTCCTGCAACATTTCTTGAGGGACAGTTGTCTTGGGCTGACTTCCAATAGCCAGCATGCAGTTATCTTGGTCCACAATAAGGGCAGCGCTAGTCAGTCGTCAGTCTTTGCTGTAGAAAGGCATCAGGATTCTTGGAGGTCTTCAATACAAACAAAAAACAACAAAGAAAACCGTCTGAATTTATCTTATCCTCTGTAGTCCTATGCAGATTTATTATACATTTTACTTATTTATAATACTGAATTAATGTGCTAATTTTAACAGAAGCAGTTATACACAGCTTGTAATTGAAATAGCAAAGAAATCACTAAAAATTGAATATTGTTCTATTCTGTTGAGCCCTTTAAATAAAACTGTTTAATATATAATGTCGTTCCTGTAGCCAACATTAAAAACAACCCTGAAAATTGCTGCCAGTCACAGATGGATAGAATTGCAGTAACTGTCTTTATTTTTCCTTTACAGCAATGTACAAATGCAAAGTTTTACCTTAAGGCCATGAACTAATGGCTCATGTTTTGTTTCCCAGCTTTTTTGGGGGTAGAGAAAGTGAAGGAAACATGGATGGCAGAGCTCTAAACATGGAGATGGCATTTTTCACTAATGAGGAAAAAAAAATTTAAATATCTTTCACATTATCTATACTAATAAAAGGCAAAGCCCTCACTGACTGACTGACTCACTGACTGACTCACTCACTCATCACTAATTGTCCAACTTCCCGTGTAGGTAGAAGGCTGAAATTTGGCAGGCTCATTCCTTACAGCTTACTTACAAAAGTTAGGCAGGTTTCATTTCGAAATTCTACGCGTAATGGTCATAACTGGAACCTGTTTTTTGTCCATATACTCTAATGGAGGAGGCGGAGTCACGTATCGCGTCATCACGTATTACGCCTCCTACGTAATCACGTGAAGTGAAAACAAGGAAGAGATTTACAGCACAAGTCAAACGCGGGAACGAAGGTAAATGATGTTAATTGTTGAGTGTCTTTTAATACTGTGTAATTGTTGAGTGTCTTTTAATACTTTGTAAGCATACATATTAACAGATGTGCAATTAAACGTGTACATTTACGGGGTGATTTCTCAAGCTTAAATCTCGAAGTGATCACTCGAGTGAAGGCAGCTTCACAAAAAAGCAGATCCTTAACAAACTGTTATTGGTATATTTTCCCTCAATTTTAAAAGGTTTTCTTTTCTTCTTAATAAAAATTTAAAAGCAGAACTTCGCCGGTGCGAACCGCGGGGATTTGAGCAACTGACGCATACAGACATATTCATGAGTGCAGGTACTTCGGAAAGAAAGCATCGTGTAAACCTAAAGTTTAAATAAAGTTCATAGACCTACAAAAGGTTGCCATTGATTTCAGGCAAGATTGCTTTTCTCCTGTACAACTATACGTTGCATTCTCAAGAGTGTGCTTGCACAGCTTGGTCATATTACATCCGGAGTGCTGAACTGACAACGTGATATACAAACAGAACAATCGTAAAAACAGGATTAAATAAAAAGGCTGCTTCCGTTGGCAAAGCAACGACAAAGGAAGACCTTATATGACGTTCGTTTATAAAACAGCGGAGAGGCTGTGTGAAGTCAGCTACACAAAAAAACAGATCCTTAACAAATTGTTCAATTTAAAAAGGTTTTCTTGTTAATAAAAATTTAAAAGCAGTACTTCGCCGCTGCAAAGCACAGGGATGTGCTTTGCCAATAGATATATATATATATATATATATATATATATATATATATATATATATATATATATATATATATATATATATATATATATATATATATATATATATATAGATAGATGGATAGAGATAGAGATAGAGATAGATATATATATATATATATACATATATATGTATATATATATATCTATCTATCTCTATCTCTATCTATCTATATATATATATATATATCTATGTAACTATCTATATCTATATATATATCTATCTATATCTATATATATATCTATCTAACTATCTATATATATATATATATATCTATATCTATATATATATCTATATATATATATATATATATATCTATATATATCTATATGTATATCTATATATATATATCTATATATCTATATATATATATATGTATATATATATATATATATAGTAATCCCTCCTCCATCGTGGGGGTTGCGTTCCAGAGCCACCCGCGAAATAAGAAAATCCGCGAAGTAGAAACCATATGTTTATATGGTTATTTTTATATTGTCATGCTTGGGTCACAGATTTGCGCAGAAACACAGGAGGTTGTAGAGAGACAGGAACGTTATTCAAACACTGCAAACAAACATTTGTCTCTTTTTCAAAAGTTTAAACTGTGCTCCATGACAAGACAGAGATGACAGTTCCGTCTCACAATTAAAAAAATGCAAACATATTTTCCTCTTCAAAGGAGTGCGTGTCAGGAGCAGAGTCTGTCAGAAAGACAGAGAAAAGCAAACAAATCAATAGGGCTGTTTGGCTTTTAAGTATGCGAAGCACCGCGGCACAAAGCTGTTGAAGGCGACAGCTCACACCCCCTCTGTCAGGAGCAGACAAAGAGAGAGAGAGTTTGTTTTTCAGTCAAAAATCAATACGTGCCCTTCGAGCTTTTAAGTATGCGAAGCACCGTGCAGCATGTCGTTTCAGGAAGCAGCTGCACAAAAGATAGCAACTTGAAGATAATCTTTCAGCATTTTTAGACGAGCGTCCGTATCGTCTAGGTGTGCGAACAGCCCCCCTGCTCAATCCCCCTACGTCAGGATCAGAAAAAGTCAGCGCAAGAGAGAGAGAAAGTAAGTTGGGTAGCTTCTCAGCCATCTGCCAATAGCGTCCCTTGTATGAAATCAACTGGGCAAACCAACTGAGGAAGCATGTACCAGAAATTAAAAGACCCATTGTCTGCAGAAATCCGCAAACCAGCAAAAAATCCGCGATATATATTTAAATATGCTTACATATAAAATCCGCGATGAAGTGAAGCCGCGAAAGGCGAAGCGCGATATAGTGAGGGATTACTGTAGATAGATAGATAGATAGATAGATAGATAGATAGATAGATAGATAGATAGATAGATAGATAGATAGATAGATAGATAGATAGATAGATAGATAGATAGATAGATAGATAGATAGATAGATAGATAGATAGATAGATATGTTTACATAACCTCTTTAACACACTACTTCTCCGCTGCGAAGCGCGGGTATTTTGCTAGTGTTCTAATATAACTCAAACATTCTCCTTTTAATGAAAACAACAACATACAAGAAGCATTAAATTGAGAATGATTTATAACAAAAATGATTTGATGTCTGGTATTATTTTTACCTACTAATATGCTAGAACATGAACAAACAATTGAAATGAACCTTACATAGATCATATTTAAAGTTTTAAGTATTCTTTAAAATATTCCTTCATTATTTATATCTAATAAAGCATAGTGTCAGTCAGTTTATTTTTCTGTTGTGTCTTAAACAGATGCTAGACAAAACTATTTACAATGCTAATAAATGGCTTTTTAAAAACATAATTAAAGGGAAAAATTTATTTCTGACTGTGGTGGGTTGGCACCCTGCCCAGGGTTAGTTCCTGCCTTGTGCCCTGTGTTGGCTGGGATTGGCTCCAGCAGACCCCCGTGACCTTGTGTTCGGATTCAGCGGGTTGGAAAATGGATGGATGGATTTATTTATGAATAACACAGTACAACTTTCTAATACAATGAAGAAAAGGGAACCTGGAATTCACAAATCAATAGTTACTGGCAAAGAGAGCAGTAATAATATTTTGCATGAAAATTTCTCAGTTTGGCTTACTATAATATAGATTTGGTCTTTATGAAAAAAAATCACATAAAAAAGTGCAACCCTTTGAGCATCAACTGCAAAATATCATAACTTTAAACAACTTCAATTTGACTTTCATTTAGGCCTATCATGCTGCAACACTGAGTAAAGTGCATAACTAACTATAAAATGACTTTGAATAAAATACGCATGACAAATGTTACCATCAGCATGCATATGTGGAGGCTTCAGGATCTTCTTCATTACTCCAGCTGTGCTTTTCCATAAAAACTGGTCCATCTGCTCTTAACGTCTGTGATGTAGTTAAGATTATTCCAACTAAGAATACAACGCATTTCATCCATTACCTATTAAATAAGCACTCTAAGTCAGCACATATTTTGTTTTAAGAAACCATTTTCAAAAATATTTCAGTCAAATGTCTGTGTTTTATGTACTTACATGATCCAGTTCTTTAAAGCATGGATAAGCCTCCCATAGAATCTATAAATGACCTCTGTGCATTAAATTCATGATCAAGGAGCTGGGTAATGTATTTGGCTTTGTCTTCTTGTAAAGGTCCTGTAGTGTGTTGTAGTGCCCGGCCTGTATTTAGTGGCTGTCAACTATTGTGTCAACAGCTGCAAAAACATATAAATGAATAATCCAATCAGTTGTTTAGTTTTCTAAACAGTCTGAACTAAGATAGGATATGACCATCTCTATTGTGCATTTACCAGATGGTTCACATTCTTTCTCTGCTGTAACTTCTTGGGTACGACTAGAAGGTGACACGTTAACAAGCGTTGCTGAAGCAATAGAATTCCCCAAAGATGCAGTGGAATCGGCCTCGCCTGAATTCTCGACTTCAGCAGCATCAGGCTTGTCAGTGGTGACGCCGAGACATCTCTTTATTTATTTGAGGCATACAGTCCTGTCGCTTCTGAGGTGTGCAGATATTCTGTAGCCTTTTCAGGACGTTGTTTAAACACAGGTTCTTGTAATGAGATTACACTCTCTTAAAAAGTGTGCAAGTGAATACAAGGTGTGACTACTCAGTCTAAATCCCCAATAAAAACAAGTTACTTACACTCACCCATGAATTTTGATCTTCAGCTACACGTAGCTTTGGATAATACTTGACTATACGTTTTGCCATTGAAGAAACCATGTTTGGAGGTACATCTGTCTTCCCTTGTTGTTGCCCTCAGTATGGGCACTATGTTGGTCACTGTAGTTCTAATTAATCTACAGCGCAGATCCTTTGAAAGAATACAATGCTCCTCTTTCCCTGTGCGCTGCAGTGTTTTCTGACCTGCTCCAGCTCACTGTCACTATGAAGGATGTATTCAGGGCTTGGGAATTGAATGATTTTAGAGGGGCTGGCTTCTCTTCAGAGTTTTCTGGGATATCCTTGGTCACTGGATTGAGGGGCAGGTGAAAGACTGGCATTTTCTTAGAGCATTGCATTCAGAAGAGGAGGGAGATGTGCAGCTGTCTTCTAAGTTATCTTGCTGCACAGAAAACTGCAGCTCCTGTTAAAAAAAAAAATACAGGAAAAGGACATTAAAAATAGTCAGCAGTTATCAATAAACTGTTTATGAATTATGAAATTTGATGAAGCCTCACATAAATGGACATATTTACTTTTATTTAACATAAATTAAATTAGTAAATCAAAGACAGCATTGTTCAAATATCTGACCGCTTATATTTTCATTGTTAAAATTTTTAGGTAACTAAAAACAAGATTAGTAGTCGTCATCATCTTTACTTCCCGATAAAACACACAAACGATATGTGCTCAGATATCTATTGATATGGAGTATTCTCACAATATGTTGTATTGAACTAAATAAGTGCTACATGAGTACTGTGAAATTCTTACTTCTGTGTGCTAATTAACACGTAACATGCTATCACTCTCTGGCGCCATGATAAAGTTTATCAAAACATTTGTAAATTAATACAGACTTTGTGTAAACACATATTTATGTAGGTTTGTCATTTATACAAAGATTCATATGGTGAGGTGGACATGTTGGGGCAACAGCCTTGATGGATGGATGAGCTGTCCTGTGCTCAGGTGTGACATTTCAAACTGCTTGTATTGAATTATGGAAAATTTTAATTGAGAAGGACAAAGCCCAAGTTTCTACTCTTCAAATGTCCACATCTATAAATATATATTTATGTTGTCATCACTTTCATATCATAAACGTCCTCCTTTTCCCTATTATCATTTATATTTCTCCCCTGCTTGATCTCAAATATCATCATTACATGGACACTTCTGACATAAAAGTTGCTACAGAAACATTTAATCTCAACAAAAAGAACATAGCAAAAGTAATAATAACTACATTGTTTGCTCAACAATATTTCTTAAAAAAATAAATAAATAAATAATGCTGACCTCTTGATATAATACTGGCCATGAGGTTTTCTTCAAAGGAAATGTTCAGATCTTCACGTGAAAGAGTCCCTAGAAGATCTTCTGTGACATTTGCAACTTGATAAGCTACAGAGAAGACCAGTAATTCATTCATATTTGGATGTCATCTGCACAATTACCAGCAGTCATTTCCAACTCGGGTTTTAGGCTTTAAGTGCTAAATTTACAAATTTTTATAAGTTTAAGAGTTTCTTGAAAGATGGTACAATTGCAAATCATGATACCTTTTTATAAATATTTTACATTTTGTTTCCTTTCTGAACAAGTATATCATACTGAGGTTTTAGGCAAGTAGAGATATCCTACAGAGGTGTACTTACTGTGTTGCCTGATCAAGGACACGATACATATGACTTACTAACTTAATTTGCGAGCGTATAAAATTAGCAGGGCGTTAACATTTCACTCAGACGGGGGCCTTCACCTGTGCCATTAAAGTAATAAAGAGCACCGTCTCACTCAGGGCTGGCTCTAGAATATATATATTTATATGACGCGCTAATGTATGGTATTGATAACGAAGTTAAGGGGATAGGTGCTCCCATTGCAGTTTCAAGTGCAGCGATCTTTTTATATTCGAGCAATGAGCTTACAATTGTGGATACCTCGAAATCGATAATAATTTTAAAATACTGGCCTCTAAATTTTAAAGTTTTTCTTTAAAGGTATCTCAAATAGAAGCAACTTGGGTCGTGTTCGCTTTTACTACCAGTAAGAGCATGAGGCGCGTGCACTGCAGTTAGAACTTGGCACATTTTTAAAAGATACATTTCAATTTATTTTTAAGCAAGCAGAAGTCTGTATCAGAATGTCTTTAACAACTTTTTAAATAAATCACTAAGAAATAAATCAACGACATTTAACTAACATTTATTTCATAGTAACTCTTTGTATACTGTATATGAAATCTAACAATAATGGCGTTCGATAAAAAGAGTCAAGTGCTGCTGTGCAGCCTCAAACCACTCATTAATGCCTAAAATGGCAAGAGAAGCGCTAAATGTACCAATATGTTCGAATGCAAGAACTGCGTGCAGTGGAAGTTATAATTCAGGCCAGTGTTTGCTGGATAAATTGCAAAGGTGAAAACCGGAAATGAAAAAATAAATATTTATAAAATAAACACCTCTATTTATTTTTAAAATTTTATGTAATGGTTACACGAAACTAGCTTGCCCCACTACTTCTATTTTGTGTCATAATGATTATAGGTATCAACGTGGACAGGTGAATTCTTGTGGATTCATAAAAACAGAATGCACTGTAGCAACAGTAAATGTCAATTAGACACTTACCTTTTAATATTTCCAGTGTGACTTTGTCAAGTGAATCCATTGGGTTATATGCGTAAATATGGTACTTATCAGCTGTGAAGAGCAAAGCAGTACTTTAGCTATCTATGTAACGTTATTAATAACCTTACGGTGAGAACGTTTCGAAAAGTAACATCAGGTGCACGGGAAAGCGAAGGACGCTTCACAGGGAACGCGATTACGCATGCTCAAAGAAAGGTATGTTCCATTACATGACAAAGAAGGGGTCAAAAACAGCGCTGGATATTATATTTGTAAAGAAAAAAACAAACAAAAACAATTGGACACTGCAAGGAAACTAATTATACCGTTAGCTTTTCATATACTCAACAATGTCATTGACGTAAATAATTTTTTTTCCTAAAATAACAGAACGATCCTGTATATTACATCACATAACAGCTACAGTCGCTCAGCACTCGTTGTTTTATTTGCTGCTCGTTTGTGGCTTTGAGTTTAAAACGAGTTTTGAGCCATATCAACACTACACGTTATATTGTTTGGAGTTTCAAGTTCATGATGCTGTGTCTTTGATAGAGATGTTTTGTCATTTGAAATTAAAATCCCTAACCTGGATAAATCCACCCGTTTTCTTGATGCTATGAAGCTGGTTAATTTTAATTTCAGTGAGACTATGACTGAAAAACAAAATATATATTCTTGTGAAGTACTATCATGGGGATATCATTGAACTATATAAAACTTTTAAAGATTCCTAAATTCTTGAACTTTTCTTTTTATGTTAATAAATTCCAGCAACACTGCTTGGATTAAACCATTTATTTGACACTCTTGCATCAAACCACCAGACACATTTTTTATACAAGGGTCATTTATTTTAAAATGTGGAAACCATTTTGATTTGAAGAGAAATATTACTGTTTGAATATAATAAAGTACTACCCTTTGCAGGGAATCCAGCTGTTAAATCATATTAGTTAGAGGAAGGCCACTGAATCAGGCAAGTGTTAATCTGAAATGGCATAGTTGTTAACAAAATTAAGGTTGTATTCTAAAACCTTTCTGGAATAAAAAGAGTTTAATTTAAGTCTCGGGGTTGTGTCTTACTCATTTCTTAAAATAAGACCAACCTAGAAAGTTTTGGTTCTTGAAATAAGAATACATGTCCTGCTGTGCTCATGGCTGTAGTTGATAACAGGCTTTTCTCTCACAGTTGTGCTTTTTTCAAGTCAAAATTGTCTTGGAATTACACTTTTATATCTGAGTCAGATAGTTTAAGACCAGTTGTCTTGAATTGAGCAAAATAATCTAGCAAGTATCATTGCAACATGAGATATTTAATCTTTTGGGGCAAAATGTTAGATATATTACCTTAAAATAAGAAATTTTTACTTGTTAAGAAAAAATGTTTTGCAGTGCATAAGGAAGATTCGATAAGGCGGCAGTTCTAAACGAGATTTCTCTATCTGCTCCTGCTCCACTGATTAGAACGCAAACTCAAAATGACAGGTAGACTTTTACATAATGACAAAAAATGAATTATCAAGTTTAGAAACTCACTGGGGGCTAGTAAAGGTCAACTGCCTGCTGTGTGTTAACCTGGTAAAGCAAACAGAACATGTTAGATGTGTCAGTATTTATATTTAGGAAAAGAGATGACCTATTTATAAGATATTTAGTTACTAAGCACAGAAACTGTACTTTTATGTACAGTTGTAAGTTAAAAAATAAAAACAAAACAAATATGTCTACAGATAACATCAAGTCAAAATGGTGTCCAGCAGGAGGCGCCAGCACCCAGGAAATGAGATCTTTTTTGTAATTGCGGAGTGTTACATAACCTGAATCTGCTGTATAGAGATATAACATGAAAAGGCGATACCCGTCCCTTAGTGATACGGCGGTAAGAAATCACTTAGGAGAAATAACTTAGCTTTGTTTAATGTTGGCTTAAGCTGTATAACAGACGAGGGAAGCAAATGACAAAACCCAGTCTAGGGGGGTATTTTTCATACGTGGATTACTCGCTTAGCCGGATGTAATTGTTGACGATTTGGCCTGATCCTGATCTGTCGGTTTTTCGAAACTCTTGCTGGAAGTGTTGTCATAGCAACACATCCAAATCCGCAAACCTGCTCGGAGCGGGTTTGTTCGATGTAAACAAGGATTAGTTTACACACGTGATCAGTGACGGTGAGTGGAAGTCATCCAGTCATGGCTTCACCATTCATGAATGAGCGACCAATTGATATCGGTGCGCAAATTATACGAAGAGAATTTCATATAGAGAGGGTTTTGCGCGATCGGCAAGGTCCTTTATTGCTCCCGGAGGAAATTCTGTACGAAAGATACCGCTTTAGCCGAGGGGGAATATTGTACCTCAAAGATTTATTAGCTCCGTATATTCGAAGTCAAACTCGGCGAAGTCGGGCTCTCACAACCACACAGACAGTAGGCATTGCTTTGAGGTTTCTTGCAAGCGGCACTTTATATACTGTAGGCGATGCGGAACATCTATCAAAAAGTGCAGTTTGCCAGGCAATTCGTAAAGTCTGTTTGGCTCTGAAACATTTCCTTCAGGTTTTCATTGTGTTTCCTGGACACCTGCGTGTGCAGACAAAAGAGGCGTTTCATGCCATTGCAGGTAGGTAATACACAGGCTAAAACACCCACAGTTCCATGAAGAATCTCAATCAGCCTAACATTCTCATTACCAGGATTTCCAAATGTGATTGGGGCACATGGGACTGATCAGAGTGGAGTTTGATCAAACATTATTTGGAAAATGTACCTCTCCTCCTGATGAATAATCAGACACAGTGTCTTCATCAAATATTTGACCTTCGTCAATATCTCGTTGGTCAGACACACGTTCAAGGGATATGACATTCCCTGCAACTGACCCAACAAAAAAGAGGGCTATATGGAACATACCTACGGCACAGATGGAGGACAAATATATGTAATGACCATCCTTTAGCTGAAATGAAGTGACCACTGCATCCTGCCACTGGTTCTGAGGAGGAGCTTCCCCCTGGAGTGCCCTCAGAAACAGGGCGATGGGCATTTTGCTGGAGAGCCAACTCTTCTGCAGGGGTTAGGTCTGGACCGCGTGGACCTCCACCTGTTTTTTGCTTGTCTGCCTTCTTATTAGCTTTAAAATTAATGTTCTTTACATTATATATGATTCTTTATGTCATCAATTCTTTAAATAGTTATATACCAATATTTACCAGTTTTAAGTGTATTCTCGTACTTCACTTTAACCTGTTCCCATGTTCTCCTTGTGCTCACGTTTGATCTGGAATTATGACATGTTAAATAATAATTAATCTGACACATAGGAAATGAAACGCTGCATTCAGTAAGTACAATGCACATGCATTTCATTTGTCTGCCACTTTTTGCCAGCTGTCTTTTCTGGTTTGGGCTGCTTTTGCAGTGTTACACCTTGTGCATATTAAATCTTGAAATTCTTCATGTCCTTCAAATGAAAGGTCTTGCTCCGCTTGTGTGGAAAAAAATGAGCCCATTCTTTCGTCATTTTGTTGCAGCCTATCAAAGACTTGCTGATCATGTTTTCTAGACTCAATATATATGGGCTTTTCAATCAGCGCGGGCACGCGCATTCATCTCGGATGATTAGATCCAGCTAAACTAATCTACCACACAGCTGCGTTTAAAAAACCGTCTTATCTGGATGAGTTTCACTGGCATAAACTCATCCAAGATGAGACACCTGATCTCGGATGGTTTAAGCGACGTACGGAAAATACCCCCCAGGAGTGGGGGCTCAATGTGTAGAGTCTGCCATCTTTGTCGGTGCAGTGGAAGGATTGTCAGAATCGAATGATGTTATCTCCCATCTGTCCATTGGCTTCAAAGGTGTGCTTGGCCATTTTCCAAGGCTTTATACTCTTTCTTCACATGCAGGCCTCTCTTAGGTGAACATGCAATTCCAAACAAGGCAACAAGGACACAGTTTCATGTTGACTTTGACAGGCAAAAATAGTATACAGCCGTTCTCAGCCTGACTGCACGTTTTCCAGTTGTGTCGATCCGTCTTGTCTTTTAATGCTTGCCTAGCAGTTCTGTAATAATAATAATAATAATAATAATAATACATTTTATTTATATAGCGCCTTTCCCATGCTCAAGGCACTTACAGAATATAATATATATTGTTGGTATGGTCAACCTCTGTGCTAAATCTGGCTCAGTGTCAGCTGTGCATGTGAGTAGAAAAAGGCAGATTTATAAAATATATTTGCACAGAGCACAGTGACATATTAAACATATGCTTTTATTACACACTCTTTGAGTTATTCAGATGTATTACAAATAAAAATCGTACTTGAATGCTAAACCTGATAACAGAATGTAAACAAACAGCTGATTGTTTTCCCACATTGTGGTCCCCTAGATATATTCTTTTTTTTGCAAATCCCCTCCAAAGTGAACGTGAAGTTATTTTCATGGCTGAGTCAATCATCAGTGAAACAGACGGCCTTCTGCCTCTTAAACACGTCCCATCACACAGCATTTCTGGGCTGAGTTTCCTACTCCCCACTGCTCTACTCTTGAATAACGGCGTTGTGAAAGTCACTCAGGCGCTTGAGTTCTCTTGGTCACTGCTTCAACTGCTAAGAGTCTGTGTCTGCAGACATGGTCTTGTTTTCTCCATATTTCTGTTATATTTCTGATTTTTATGTTCTCATCATAACCTCATCTCTTTAAAGAGTTGAGAGCGCCTTGTTTTTATAGCTCCTCCCCCAGAGGGGGTGTGGTCAGTGGCACCGAATGGGTGTCTTCTTTGAGCTGATGACAAAAGAGACAAGAGAGGCAGCGACCGTGCCAGCTGGTGTCCTGTGGTGGTAGTGCTTACCTCTGACGAGCCTAGAAGGTGACCCTCTAACACACATGCAGCACAAGTGTTGAATTAACAAGTAAATTGTATGAGGGCCTGTTGTTTTCATTTCTTCTTCTTCTTGTTTCAGCTATACCCATACTCTATACTCTATATACTCTAATACTCTATATCCCCTACTCTTCATGCTTACCTCCACCTCTCCAGATTCACCACAATCTGCTGTCTGCTCTCACTACAGATCACAATGTCATGCATGAACATCATAGTCCACAGAGACTCCTGTCTGATCTCATCTGTTAACCCGTCCATCACCACTGCAAGCAGGAAAGGGCTCAGAGCAGATCCTTGATGTAATTCCACTCTCAACTTGACCCAGGCTGTCATTCCTACCCCACATCCCACACTGTCCTCACATATATCCTGCACCACCCTCACATACTTTTCTGCTACTCCCAACTTCTTCATACAGAATCATAACTCCTCTCTTGGCACCGTGTCATACGCGTTCTCTAAGTCCACAAACACGCAATGCAATTCCTTCTGACCTTCTCTGTAAATCTCCATCAACACTCTTAAATCTGTTGTACTTTTTCCTGGTATGAAACCTGGCTTACATACCTCTATGGATACTCACAGGACATGTTGGGTTCCAGGGGCCCTGAAGGAATTAATGGGTCCTTCCTTCATGGGTCTTCTGCCTAACCCGGAACTGCTTCAGAGGGACAGGGCCGTAGAGCTGGAAGTTCTCCTGTGTCCTGGGTAAAGGAAGCGTCTCTGCTTGAGTACAAGGGAGATGGAGTCAGGAGAGGAGCTGGATAACACTCACCTGGAGGAGTGGAAGAAAGAAAGAAAGAAAGAAAGAAAGAAAGAAAGAAAGAAAGAAAGAAAGAAAGAAAGAAAGAAAGAATTGTGCCTGTGTTTGTGTTAATGAATGACCCGTGATGATATTTGCACAAGAAATTGTTTTTTCAAACCCGGGACTTGTGTTTATGAGATGATGTTTGGGGTTTGTGGTGCTGCAACACCCCCTGCTGGTCACGACGCTTTGATGGTTTTTCAGTTTTATTCATGAAAGTGTTTCATTTTCAGTCAATGACTAGATTTATTGGAATTATCAGTATTATGATTTTCTTTCTATTTACTGTATTTATTGGTATATAGTAAGACACTTAACAGGTCAGAGCAGCCTGCAGCCAGCCTATTCATCTGAAAGCTGCTGTAACAACCTGGTAGTGCAAAAGACAGAAGACAGGAATTCATCTCTAAATGCCAATTGCTGTTGAGTGGCCCACAGGTAAATGGGACCACAGGTATCTTCAGCGCTGTTTCTATCTGCCTCTCAGGTGTTCATTGGTGCCAGTGCACTCACAGCTACTTGTCCCTTTTCCCCTTCATGCATGTCACCCATCTCCACCTAACATGTTGTCACAGGCACTACATTCCACACTACATCCCTGACTCTCTGAGAGTCGACCCAAGACCAGGGTCCTATCCAAGGCAAGCTGCCGGCCAAACATCAGTGCCATTGGGTTTCAGCAGCCAGGAGTTGCGCCCAGTCAAAGTGCTCTTTTAAGTGCTGTGTCTGTGCTCCCCTTACCTGCCGCTCACAGGCTGCTTTATTGTCAGCTTCTTAAGGTATTCCCACCACCTGAAGAGTTTGTCCCCATGAGGTTCAGACCCAGAGCTTGATACACTGAGATGAGAACAGAAGAATACCGTTGGGGTTGCTGATAACAGACTGTTGTCCTGTACCTGTACCTGTAATGGAGTCTTGCACGCATCATGTGGTAATCGTTGATTGCAAAGATAGCGTAGACTGTCTTTACAAATATTTAGATAACCCGCATCCTTATATAAATTGCACACTTCTCCCATTTACTGTGAAAAACCTGTGGGTTAAATTTGAGAAAAAATTGATAATCACAACTAAAATTGTGGGCTTATGAGTCCATGAGGAAAGCGTTCCAAATTGATAACAGACCTGGGAAAAGGCGAATGTGGAGGATTACTGCTGAAAATGAAAACGTTGATCCAAAGAGATTCTTTCAGTGTTTTATCTGTAAGAGAAACTCAAGGAGGAGTTGCATTTGGAATAGTAAGGTAAAAATAAAAAGTATAGAAAAGAAAATGACAGATGCTGTTTCATTCGTATTTTTCTGGAATTTTGACCTTGAAAAGAGTTTGAAAGATGACTGAGGAATACTCATGAATTAAATTAAGATTTGACTTTGTGACCCTGAACTGAGTAAGCAGGTTGGAACATGGATGGATGAATAAATGAATTAGGAAATGACAGTGCGTGACATACCACGACAGTTTAAACGATTGGAATTCAGCTAATAACAGAGACAAGGTGACATTTTTCTAAGGATGCACAAAGAGTTGAAGGTATTGTGAGGTAGTGCCCAGCTGGCATGAGGTTGATAAGGCTAGGGTTCAATTTCTGCTGTGTCCGAACACCGTCTGGTAGTCTGATAGTAACAAGTCCACTCCAACTCCCAGCTCCTTCTCATAAGGGATATTTTCAAGTTTCAGACCCTCCATTGCGTATTCAAAGCTAACCTTTCTACTTGCACCAGATTTTAAATAAGGCAGATCATTTTGTAAAAAGACTGGTATGGACCGGGGTCTTCATGTGTAAAATGTGCTTATGCTTCAAAATGTACGCAAAAGTCAGGATTTTAAAAAAAGAAACTTGCATCGAAATTTGGCTTGACATTAAGGTGAATTTTAAACATATGTTAGTCTTATGCAGACTTTTGGTGTTGGCATTTTAGTGACTCCAAGCAGCAGGACAATGAAGTGAACAGAAAATCTCGTTTCAATGAGTGTCACTTGAGGATACACTCTGTATCTCTGTGTACCTCCACACCTCAGATTTTTCTTTTCATATTTTATCATATTTAATTCTATTTATCTATTTATGTTTTGTGTTGCCCATTTTATGCAGCATCATATTTTATTGTTTTGTATTTTATATTTTTATCATTTGTTGCGTCAGTGCTACTAAAATACCACAAATTCAGAGCACAGATTAGTTCTGCATGATCAAGACCCTGTGCTTCAGGACTTCAACAGCAAGTTTCAACCTCTCCATACATTCTATGCAGATTTTTTGGTGTTGGCATTTTAGTGACTCCAGACGGCAGGATAATGAAGTGAACAGAAAATTTCAGTGATGTGTTGGTCACATTCTAACGTTCTTGAACTAATTCTCTCACATGTCCTCTCAATCCAACTGTATTTGACATTAGCAGTAACACCTAATGCATACACTTAATTGTAATTTCCCTAATATGTAGCGTATCTATTTTGTCTGCAAAATGGTGGCAAGTGGCAATGACAGTGTTATTAAGAAGCCCACCATCACACACAGCATGTACCCAAAGTCTGCTTCCCGCACCACTGTTTGGTAAAATAAAGGAATCGGGTTTCAGCCCGGCCACCTCACAACAACATTAGTCAGACACATTTGAGTATCACATAGAAGTTTATTAATTGAATTAAAGTGCTTTCATTTTGTGATGGTGCCTTCATTACAACATGTGTGCAGTTTATTGTGTCGACTACATTACAATAATCAGCAATCACTTTTTGATCTCAGCTTGCTCACCCTGACTGTAACAAAATTGGAAGTGTCTGGCTAACATCTTAATTATTCCCAGAGCTTGAAGAGGGTTGTTATGCACCATTCCTGGTACTTTCCTGCTTTTTCAGCAGATAGTAGATCCGTACTGGCACATTGTGATCTGACCCTTCATGTATTTAAGGAAGACTGAGCCATCAAGTGAGACCCCAACTAACTATAGTTATCTTACAATGCATCACAAAGTAACAAGAAGCAGACACAAAGGAGGAGTACTGGCAGTTATTTGGTTTCAGGTTCAAGCACTGATTTATACCAACCCATACAGATGGCATGGTATGGCACAGCTCAGGGATGACTATGAGGTTCTTGATTGGTCAGCCAGTTCACGCTAAAAAGCCCATCACAAGATACCCTGTGAAAGTTAAAACGTGTATCAGAACAGGGATTGTGTGATTTCTGTGTGATGGCCTTTGCAACGCAGGCTCCAATTCAACACACAACTCCAAGAGGACAGCTCTACAAAGTCTAAATTGACTAATAAGCAAGTCATCATTATGAGCCATTTCATTCAGTAATATCGCCTGTCTACATTCCCTGAAGTTTCAGTTTCTGTGTTCTCCTGTGGTTTGTAGTGAAGACATTTCTTAGGAACATGATAATTTTTCACCTGCATTATTATCATTCTTTAATTTAATATTATTTATTGTATCAGTATGCTGCTGCTGGAAAATGTGAATTTCCCATTGGGATTAATAAAGTATCTATCTATCTATCTATCTATCTATCTATCTATCTATCTATCTATCTATCTATCTATCTATCTATCTATCTATCTATCTATCTATCTATCTATCTATCTATCTATCAAAATAATCTGGTGATTAGATCATGAATATTCAAAAAAGGCATTCTATTAGCCATACATGGTTAATGGTGATAGGTGACAAGCAGAGAGCATTAAGTTGATTTGACATTTATAAAGGAACTGTGGCACATGGTGTACATCCATCCATCCATCCATTTTCCAACCCGCTGAATCCGAACACAGGGTCACGGGGGTCTGCTGGAGCCAATCCCAGCCAACACAGGGCACAAGGCAGGAAACAATCCTGGGAAGGGTGCCAACCCACCACAGGACACACACAAACACACCCACACACCAAGCACACACTAGGGCCAATTTAGAATCGCCAATCCACCTAACCTGCATGTCTTTGGACTGTGGGAGGAACATGGTGTACATGCAGTTTAAAAAAAATCTTTTTTTTTTTTTTGCCTTTGAAATGGAATCTAAACAAGATTTTATACATGAGGCTCCTGGTCCTGTCAGGCCAGCTACAGACTTAGGGGTGCAGATGTCTCAGAGCTTCTACTGGACATTCTAGTCTGGTAGCCATGAAGCAACTAAAGAGCCTTCTCTGAGCCCGAATGTGATGTCAAGGTGTGGTCTGACATGGCCTGAGATTGGGTTTAAAGCTGACACATGAGGGCCAGAGGACTGACAAGTGTTGTGATCGATGTTAATCAATCAACAGTATTTGTCAATGTCAGTAATTAATGAGAGATTCTGCTAAATCTCCTGCTTTTTTATTTTCTTTCTCCATAGATGGGGTTTCCCAGGGTCATTAAACTTTTATACCAAGGAAACTAATGCACACAAGTACAACTTATTGATCATAACACAAAACTATAGAAATAATTATTATATATCAACATGAATTGCAACATGCAAACCGAGTAGACAGAAGAAACATACAACAGAGAGGCACCTACTTTCAGTTTGGCTTGAGGTCTCCTGGAGTTTGTTTTACAGGCTTCTGTGTTTCTCATCGGCAACTTCAGTACGTCACAGTCGGTTGTACTGCACATCTGTGGGTGAGACAAGGCAACACTAGTAGGCCCGAGATTGAGGATCCTTTGTCTCCTAATTATTTAAAAGCTTGAAAATCTCAACATTTCACTAACACTATTAGTCATGAGCCTATTGCACAGGCACAATCCACCATGAGGCAGTAGATGTTTAGCTCACTATTCATTTAGTTTTCTCATTTATCTTTGCACAGATAAAGTAGTTTTATAAGACCAAGCTCCTAACACTAGAACCTCCATGTGCTTTCTCAGTACTTGAATTGCTGAAGGTGCATCAAGTGCTGTCTGAATTCTTTTGTTCTCGGTAATTTCCCATCACCTCATCAAAAAGTGTAGATAGCCTAAAACAAGATGAGTGAATGTAAAACTAAAAGATTTCCTGGCACCCAGTTCCTGTTTGTATACAATTTCAGTTAAAATGTTAGCTTACATTTTCATTCAAAAAGTTACAGAAAACCACTGAAGTATTAAAAAAACAACACGTTAATATGCTTTTCAATCAGATGAGCCTATAAAGTAACAAATGAAGTATAAAGTATTTTTCTTGTTGTTGCTCTATGTATAAATAGTTTAAATGTACAACAACATTCACATGTTTCTGTAGCCAAATGTAAACATTTGTGATTGGCAAGTGGCATGTCAGCTTATTAACAACCTGTCGGTGTCAGCAGTCCGCACAGATTCTATACCTCTTTCGTGAGTTACTCCTGGTTACAAAATGGTTACACTTTACAAAGTTATATTTTGTTTTATGTCTTCTTACCTAGCACTGTCATTCTGCTGGGGGCAAGAGGGACAAAAATGTGCTGTAACATGAGTGTCCATGCCAAGTCCATTATGTACTGCTACCTGCCTCCTCTTTTACCTATGAATTATGTATACAAAATGCGGCCACTGGTCACAGCCATGTCAAGTAGGTTATGAAACACAGCAACAGACCACCTGACACTCCCTCCTTTCAGGGTGTAGAGCCCTGTGTTCTGCTCCATCATGTCCATACTAAACTACACAACTGATAAAATATGGAAATATGAGCTTTTTGTACAATGGCTACATAAAAAGAAGAATATAGTGAGTAGCAAATGACAGACTTTGTAGATCATCACTGGGTCTGTTCATTTTGTTTATGTCAGTGCCAATGCTGTCAGTCGGATGCACGGTCCTGAGAAGGCAGATAATCTTTCTTAACGTCTACATGACTATGATGAGTGTAGCTGTTTATAACAGCTCTCTTGTTGCCTTTTACAAAGAGTGACAGCTCCTGTCCCATTTTGTTAACTTTACTGGCAGGTCTTGTTTATTTTGTAAGCAGTGTGTTGGCCAGGGAAGGTAACATGAAAAAAGTGGTCAACTGTGACATTTCTTCTTTGGTTGTGAAAAGCTCAGTGAGTGGCATCACCATAAGCACTCACAGATCTTCACAGTCTCACTCCTGGTAGTCATATGAGATGTTTCATCAAATAAGGAAAAGCATTACAATATATTTTTGATATTTACATCAGTAGTAGTTTTAGTTCATATTCTGGATCAAACTGAGATTCTGGCTTGGGATCGAATGACATGGCCAAAGTGGCTTGTAACTTGTTCATAGAAGTCATGTAAAGAACATTGTGATGTTATTTAAATTGAGTTTAAAGACTTTTTTTAGCTAATTGAAATAGCTGTAGTTCTGATTATGATCGTATTCATCACACGTAGTGAAATATTGCCAGTGACTATAAGTGATATGTTGTTGGTGATTATTATTTTGTCACCAGGAGTAGAAAGAGAGAGACAGTGACTCCTATGTGAGTAGCAATGTCTAATAACCTCAAAAATGGAGGCTAGATTTTTCAAGGTAAAGAGAACGCACAAATGTTCAGGCCTGTCTTTACATGCAAAAGTGCGATGCCAGGAGAGAGAAGCAGTGATTCACACCTGAGCACTAGCGCACTATTGCATTTTTTGCAGAGGTAATAAGAAGAAAAATATTATTAACCTCCTTTCCTGAATGGAATTCTACAGTTGAAACAACAGTAGCTGCAGTGTAAACATTTAGGAAACGTCAAGGAAGGACAGACACATTACATTCACACTGATGAAATAATTAGAAATGGAAGAACTCAACATTCATTAGCATTGTTAACAGTACTCCTAGTATCAGTGATAATGTACAATACTTTGATTTGTGTGTCTTGGTTTTGGGTTCAAAAGAAGAATTGTGTTTGCTGACTTTGTCTTGTTAGCCTTTGTTCATGTCCATGGTGTGGCATTGTCCTACAACA
This sequence comes from Erpetoichthys calabaricus, assembly GCF_900747795.2. Lineage (NCBI taxonomy): Eukaryota > Metazoa > Chordata > Cladistia > Polypteriformes > Polypteridae > Erpetoichthys > Erpetoichthys calabaricus. The sequence continues at coordinate 708,878 of NC_041395.2, read as the reverse complement.
GCTCATGTTGAGTGTAAGACTCCTTGTCATGTCCTTGTCAGCTTTTTAATGAAAATCATGAATGTTTCTGCCACAAGACTTTATGCTCAGATTACCTCCATGAAGTAAGTCTTCTTTCCCTGGTCTGTGCTTATTGACTGCCATGGAGGAGTGTATCTTTGTAAGTTAGTGATCCTCTCCACACACTAGTTAGAGAGATCTGAGAGTGTCCAGGTCCTAAGAGAGGAGCTTTCAGGTCCAAAGAGACTGCAGAGATGTGTGGGCCTTGTTTTCAATGGAAGCTGTAGCTTCTGCTGATGGGTAAAGTCCACCTCCAGCTACAGTCCATGCCTGCTTATAGGTGCTTGTGTCTTCTCATCAGAGTAAGGAAGATTTCAGCGTGTTGTTACAAAGATAGATGTCCTTTTAGGTGTGTTTTAGAATGGCAGTGAATCTGCTGAGCTTTCTCTTTATCTTTGACCAACACATCAGATCAAACTCAAAGAAAGCAAGTTGAACAATTGTTGGCTAACAGGATAGCTGCCATGCAGTTACGCTACTTGACGTAGATGATCTGGTGGTTATTAAGATTAAAAAGTCACCCCACTAGATTAAGACCAATGTGCAAACTTGTAGTCACACAGGACTGGCTACTTAAAAATGATCAAATAACGCGGATGTTTATTCTTCATTTACTAGCAGACACTGTTGTCAGGGTGTTAAAATGGAGTTTTCAGTTTGCTTGTCTTCTTTTCATTGTAGTGTTTCAAACAACAATCTAAATGATGAAGCCACTCAAATACTTGCATCGACTCTCAGCCAAGGGGATTCACTCCACGTCATTGAGTAAGTGTCACATCCTTCTGATTTGTTTTTATTGTGTGTGACTTTTTCATTATCGCTGACACTTTTCCTCCTTTTTCAGCCTGAGCAGCAACAACATCACGGATGCTGGAGCAGCAAAAATTCACGATGCTCTGAATGGCAAATCCAATCTGAAAGTTGTGAGGTAAAAATCTTTTATTTTTTCTTTTCGACTGACTTGTGAATAAGCAGAGTAACTCCTTTCCAGTCCAAATGGAGAATCACAAAAGATCAGAAAGTAAAACTTGTTTGTAAGCATTTAGGTCTCTTCATGTGTGCAGTCATCGTGTGTCTCTCTCGGTCAGCTATGCCTTTCTTTGAATGAAGGAATATATCATGTTTTATCTAATATTAGTGCTTACTGATTGATCGTTTAAAAAGCCATCCAGAGATGAGAGAGACATTAAGACTGATTCTGACGTCTCTGCAGGTGTACATGGCCTGCCTGGTGAGGAGTTTCTTCACCTTCCATTCTCTCCCCTCATCTGCCAATGACTTCACCTCAGTGATCCATGTCTAGAATTGATGGTTTCCTGAGGGGCCTCGTGTTAAAAGGGTGTAAAGTGTGGTATTGTAAGGCAAAGAGTCAGCAGGAGAGCTCATGTTCTGACAACAAAGCAGAACTTAAAGGAATCAGGGTGATATGAGATTTTAGGGGACACAGCCTCACCTTAAGACCCCTGTGGATTGTTACTTTGTCAAGGCAGACACAATCTGTCATCTTAATGACATCTCTTACAGTAAATTCATACATGGATGTTCAGTTACGAATTGTACATCAGACAACACATCTCAAGATTAAAATGATACAAAATACATCAGGGAATCGGCCTTAATGGTGAGTAATGCCATTTGGAGCCTTCCTCGCTAAGACATACAGTTTGCTCTAAATAAAAATGTTTTTAGCAATGATAAGTTCTTATTTACCAGACAGCGTCAGATTTATGATCAGCGTAAATCCTATTAGATCTGCGTTTGGGTTATGATGGAAGTAATTATTAAGGAATATCAGGCGCTAAACTCCTGCATTTATTGTTAGTATAATGACTAATTCTGCACAATCTAAAAGGCTACTATTGAACCCTCCATATCTCACTGGGAAAAATTAACATTTATTTCCTACAACTGTTTAGCAGGAAAAATTTAGCAGGATTTCATGAATGTCATTTCAAATAAGTCTTCGGCGTCCCTGTCAATTGTTCTGCTAAACTCTAATTGTTCTAATCAACATGAAGATGTAACGAGGCTTCTAGTCTGAACAGAGCAGGTTTGTATTTAGTGCCAGTAGCTTATGTGCAGTGACGTGCAGTGACATTTCACAAGTCACCAGTCACAGCGTCTTCCCTGTTAGCTGTTTGTTTTATTTTCAAATGGCTGGAGGTTTGTTCTGAATTCAGACCTTTAACTCGCTCCTTATGTCTCACTTTCTCATTTCAGAATCTACAATAATAAAATATCAAACTGTGCCATCTTTGGGAAGGACCCTCGTTATGAGATCTGATGACTGAAGACTGCTGTATTGGGGTGACAAAGAGAGTTTTTTTTACAGTTTGTTAAATAAGACTTGCAAAATTTAAATTTGTGTGAAAGAAAGAAAGGGTTATAAGATTTAGCTTGTAATTGAATAAAATATGTAAACAGGAATGTGGCGCTCATAAGGAGATGCTAATACTACATTAACAATGTAAGTAACAGGAGATGAACATGGTGGGCTGGCTTAGGCAGCATGTTAGTCAAATCAAATCAAAATCTTTATTGTCATTGTAGCAATGAGACATTGTACAACGAAATTTAGGTGCAATTTTAATATGCAAAAATAAAATAAAAACAAAACACAATTACTCAAGTTAAACTAAAGTTATCCATTCATACATACGTCATATTGCACTTGTCCCTTAGCCAATGTTGACTTAGAGCTGTATTGTAAACATGAGAGTGTATTATATTATAAACATGAAGGTGCACTCGGTCAGACTGACCACTTAGCAGCATTCAGCATGGTGATGGCTGAAGGATAGAAACTGTTTCTCAGTCTATTTGTCTTAGTCTTTATGGATCTCAAACAATGCATGTCCTGGGTGTGATGGGTCCTGAAGAATTTTCTTGACGTTTCTGAGACAACAGGAACTATGTAGTTCTTCTAGTGAGGGGAGAGGACAGCCGACTATCCGCTGGGCGACCTTAATGACCTTGTGGAGCTCTTTCATCTGTGCTACTGTGCACCTGGAAAGCCACGCACAGAGACAGTAGACCAGGATGCTCTCTACTGTGCTGCGGTAAAAGGACACCAGAAGTTTCTCAGGGATGTTGTATTCCTGAGACCCATCATGAAGTAAAGTCTCTTTTGGGCCTTCTTCACTACCTCAGCAGTGTCTGTTCCCTAGGTCAAGTCCTCCGTAATGGTGACTCCCAAGAAGCAGAAGTCTGAGACCCTCTCCACACAGTCCCCATTGATGATGAGTGCCTGGATGTTGTCTGCCTTCTTCCTGAAGTCCACGATGAGCTCCTTGGTCTTGGCTATATTTAGGAGCAAGTTGTTGTTCCTACACCACATTTTCAGCCGCTCCACCTCATCCCTGTAGATGAACTTATCACCCCCAGAGATGAGCCCTACTATCGTGGTATCATCAGCAAACTTAACAATTGTGTTAGTGTGGTGGGCAGGAGTGCAGTCGTGGGTGTAAAGAGTATAGAGCAGGGGGCTCAGCACACAGCCCTGTGGGGAGCCAGTGCTGAGGCTGATGGGTATGGAGAAGTAGGGGCCCACTCTAACCCTCTGAGTGCGATCATTCAGGAAGTCCTTGATCCGAAGGCAGGTGGAGTGTGGAAGTCCTATGTCTGACAGTTTGGTCACCAGTCTGTGGGATAAGATGGTATTAAAGGCAGAGCTGAAGTTTATAAAGAGCAGCCCTGCATAGTTCCCCTGCTGCTCCAGGTGGGACAGAACAGCATGGAGAACAGTGGCCACAGCGTCCTCCGTAGACCTGTTTGCTCTGTAGGCAAACTGGTGCAGATCAAGCATGGGAGGAATGAATGACCTGATGTGGTTCTTGATGAGCTTCTCGAAGCACTTCATAACCACAGGGGTCAGTGCAACTGGCCTGTAGTCATTAAGACTGGTGATGGTCTATTTCTTGGCCAGAGGCACTATGACAGGATTTCAGGCAGGATGGCACAGTGGACTGAGACAGAGACTGGTTGAATATCCTGGTGAAGATCCCAGCCAGTTGGTCTGCACAGTCTTTCAGCACATGTCCTGAGATGCTGTCAGGTCCAGCTGCCTTCCGTGGGTTGACAGCCCGCAGCGTGCGACTCACCTCGTGCTCCCCCACAGTGAAGATGGGACCGTTGTTGGTTTCTGGATGGGGTCTGTTTGTCTCTGGTGGATTCACTTCAAACCGGGCAAAGTAGTGGTTCAGTTCCTCAGCCAGCGATAAATCACCTCCCACAGTTCCAGGACTGGTCCTGTAGTTGGTCATATGCTGGACACCCATTCACACTTGCCTGCCATTGTTGCTGTCCAGGTGTTCCTCGACCTTCCTTTTATAATCTAACTTGGCCTCTCGGATGCCCGTCTTTAGACTGGCACGGGCTGTGCTCTAGAGGACCTTGTCACCAGACCTGAAGGCAGTGTTCCTCTCTTTCAGAAGCCTCTGGACTTCCCTGGTCATCCAGGGCTTCTGATTGGGTATATCCAGATACGTTTATCCACTGTGACAATGTCTGTGCAGTTCTTAATATAACACAGTACGCTGTCACTAAACACTTCAAGGTCTGGGTGTTCAAAGATGTCCCAGTTGGTCCTACTGAAACAGTCCTGCAGCTGCTGAGAGGCTCCATCTGGCCAAGTTTTAACTGTCCTTGTGCTGTTACGGGCAGTTTTACTGAGTGGGATGTATGCCGGAATTAAAAACGGTGACATGTGGTCAGAGTGGCCCAGGTGAGGTAGCAGTGTAGCCCTGTTTAATGTTTCTGTAGATTTTATCCAAAGTGTTAGCTCCTCTGGTGGCACACTTGATGTGCTGATGGAATTTAGGGAGCACAGGTTTTAAATCCACATGGTTAAAGTCCCCAGCAACGATATACGCAGCATCAGGGTGCTTGGTCAGCTGACTGCTAATACTGCGGTGTAAAAGTTCAATAGCCGAGTTTGCATTAGCGTCCAGTGCTGTGTAAACAGCGGTAATCATGACCACAGTAAACTCTCTAGGGAGATATATGGGTCTGCGTCTAACAGTCACATACTCCAGGTTCGGGGAGCAGTGACTGTATTTGTACACCAGTTGTTTTATACGTACACACACAGCCCCCCTCCTCTGCTCTTACTGGAGTCACTGGTCCTGTCATGGCGCTGTGCAGTGAAGCCTGTTAGCTGCATGGCAGAGTCCGGGATCAATGAGTGAAGCCAGGATTCCGTGATCAACAGAACGCAACTGTTCTTTACGATGTTATTTGTTGCCACCTGTAGCCTCAGTTCATCAATTTTGTTGATGAGAGATCTGGAATTGGTGAGAAAAACACTGGGGAGCGGTGGTTTAACCGGCTGTCTGCTTGCTAACATGCCAGCCCTGCAGCCAAGCTTTTGTTTTCTCTCTCTGTGCCGCCTCCGTCACCTGCCCGTGGGAATGATAATCCACGGAGAACCGGGACTCCTCGCTATGTCTACCAGAATGTCGTGGGAGCGGAGAAACTCTAGTGAAACACTCCCCTCACTGCACACTCCGTTCTTGAGAAGTTCCTGTTGGCTGTAGATGTTTTCGGCTCGACAAGATGCAGGTAAAACAAGTAGTAATACTAGCACACACATGCACACTAAACACTGAAACGAAGAGCACCAAGCTGCTGCACAAGTCTGTCAGCTGTAAATCACATCTTAAGAAGATCTGCAATAAGCGATTGGGACACGTCATTCTGTAGAAATGTGTGACAATGATCAGAGTGTCCTCACTGAGCCATACGGTACGAGTCTCAGATCATTGACAGGTTATCAGTTGTCTGATTTCAACTGAAGTTATAAGACTTGCTGTATCATGCTGGTTTCCACAGATTTTCCAGTAGAGCAACTCCAGATTGGACATTCGATGACAAAGAGTTAAAGACATGACAGAGACAGTGCTTGGGATGGATTGGAGACACCGAGCTTTTAGGAGATGAAAGGATCAGTGTTTGACATCATCATCGGGCTTGACACCTGCTAATAGCGTCTCTACATTCACAAGCATCACACCTGCATATAAGAAAAAAAGGCTGAGGACATCATGTTGTCATGAAAAGACCCCAACATAATGGGGGTACCCTGTCATTTAAAAGAGCTTCACAACTTTCAAGAGAATCCCAGCTGGCGTAAAAGACTCTGTAACTGCTCAAGGCAGACCACCTGACCATGAAGCTTGCTGTATGGACATTGATTTGAATTGTTCAGTTTGTGTGTTTCATTTTGTAACGCCTGGTATTTGTCTGTTATCTCTGTAGAATATACTGTACTGAACGTAGAAGTTCAAGTTAATTAAGTCTGTTAGTGCCTCACTGTGTTCAATGGCATTAACAGCTGCTGAAGTCTTTAGGGGTCTCTTTCCTCCCTAAGTATAGACCCTGTGTTATCGTGATATTTCCCTCTACTTATCCTTTACCTAGGAGTAAGTGTACTCATCAGGTTTGTTACTGGGTTGGTCTACTGTCGCACCTTAAGATTAACACACACATGCACACAGAACCTCAACAGTGCCCTATGAATGACACACACACAGCTGGTTAACCAGCAGAGGGGAAGCAGCATCAGTTCTCATAATGACATTATCAGCACCTACAGGCTTTTGGACTTGGCAAGTTGTGAATATTAAACCCAAATTTCCAATGAATTTCAAAAAACAGAAATAAAACGGACACTAATCTGTGTCCACAATTAAAATGTAACAAATCCTGTCCCATTAAGTGCCCCTTCTACCCTTTTGAGCCACAGCCCACCAAAATGTCTGCACTTCACTGCCACCCAGCCAACTCTTGAATACTTTTGGCATTTGGCTACAATGTCTCCAGAGTTAAGATCAAACACAGTTTTTCATTAAATCGCTGTTCTCATCCTTATGAGTTACTTTTTTTCCCCAGGATCGTCCTGTTTTTCTGAACTGCCCCTGTAATGTGCTCTTCTCTCTAGTGCTAAATTTATAGCTTCTTGCAAAATATTTTCTATGGTGTGATTTCATAATTCATCTTTAATTTCAGATGATAACATCCTTGGTTAAATGAAGAGATACCAACACATCAGCCCACATCAGCCACAACTGTTTAAAGGTCACTTCATCATGACTTACTCTTTTATTATTCTGATTAAACTGACAGCTACCTCAGAACAGACAGGAATATCAAAAACTCTTTCTAAACCTCTTAATAAAATAATCTCAAGAGGAAAAAAGCAAGATGGATGATTTGCATCGTATCTTATGAACACCCATTCAAGTGGCTTACAATGCAGAAGTGGAACAATAAAAGTTATCTTTGTCCTGACGTTCAGGTGTGTTGTGGATTGCTGATCAAATATCAGGGATGCCATGAAATCACCGGAGAATCCTGAGGGATGAGGCCTTGTTGGCTCTTTGTGACCACTACAGTAACCTTCTGTTTTTTTTACTGTTGTTTGTTAAATCCATCAAGTCACCGTTGAAATGAAGGCAGCACATCACTACACGTGACTTTTTAGTTCTCTGACATGATTTTGTACATGCTTCAATTTTACAATTTCATTTTAGAGCTACTCATTTTGAGAAGGTCCAGGATTCTGTTGTGTCTTACACAGGATGAGACAGGACTAGGAGATGAACTGGACAAAATTCAGAGTCAGAAATACCAGCAAGGGTCGATACCAGTGTCAAAATAATACAAACCACTAAGCCCAATAAGCAATCCAAACCTACAAAAGCAAGGAGACCCAGCAGAGGTTCTAAACCGTTGTCTTCTCACACAACAGCTTGTTGGGTTTCAACCAGGGTTTTTTCTACTGATTTGTAGTTTCATTAATTATTACTTTGCTATTCTTTTTGCTTATAAATGTGTATTCCATGACTTATTTTGGAACATTTAGTCTTATTTTGAACTTTAAAACCAGTTTACCCATTCTTGGGCCTAGTCAGGAAAAGCCTATGGGTAGCAGTTGGTAGTAAGCTGGACTGGGTGAGCTCTTCTTCTTGGCTGGCCAGTGGCCTAGTGTGACAGGAGTATCTCACTCACACATGAACAAACAGAGTTCTGCAGATCACTGAAGAACGGCAGAAGAAGAGAAGAGCTGATAATTTAACAGCAGAGGAAAAACAATCAAATTCATCTGAAAACAAAAATTCCAGTTGGGGTAAAATCTGACACTAAACTTAGAAAGGAGTGTTGATCAAAGTGATGTTGGTCATCAAGCTAATAGTGAAAGCCTGAACACGAGTGTCTCTCTGCCAACCAGCTGAACTCTGAAGACACAGAAGCGCTAAGGGTGGAATGAGCCCTAAACAGAAGTCCTATGTATTCTCTGCTTGTTGTTGGCATGTTTATGTGTTGCATGTACTGCAGAATGTACAGCTAAGGTTTTCTTGCCAACAATGCAGACAGTTTCAATTGATAAAAATATATAGTTAAGGTTAGACTTGTTAGGAAATATGAATTTGTTGAAGGACCATACTAGAAACCTGATAGCTATTAGGCAAAATTGGTTTGACTCGGTTTGTTTAGACAATTCGGTCATTTCAGATTTGGGCTCAGGCTCTGCAGGCCCCACTGTAGTCAGTGCACTGCCAAAGTCAGCAGCACCAATTCAGCCTCAGGGTAAGTGGGTAACGGTGAGATGGGGACTAGGAAGTCAAAATTTAGTCTCTCAGCACCCAAGCCACCAAATAGGACCCAGAACACATACTCAGTTGTGCATCTGTTGAGGCTGACAACAAAGTGCTCATAATTAGTGTCTCCATAATGTGGAATGTTAGACTTCTAAATTATGTTAATCCAGCAGTTCAAGTTAAATGCCTCACAGGGGAGAAGACATTAAGGCTAAATTAGACTTTCTGGCTGAGGGTATCTAACTTACCATGTTGGCACAAATGCTTTCTGGCAGTCTGAGATATTAAAGAGGATCTTCGTATCTTTATGCACCAAAGCAAAAAGAAAATGGCAGAACTTAATTAAGATTATTTAGAGGCGATCTAGCAGATTACATTTATTTCATTACTGGTTAGAGACCTGGTGGATCTTTCATGTTATCCCAAAATATGGCAGCAAAACTGCATGGCTGACTGACCAGAGCACCATTTTAAATTGCAGGCTATTGTTTACCCCCCAGCCCCTATTACCCTTACTGTGGAGCTGATGAGCTCTGTCACTTAAAACAAACACAGCAGTGATATGAGCTGTAGGTCGGCACGGTGGCCCAGTGGTAGCGCTGCTGCCTCGCAGTTAGGAGACCTGGGTTCACTTCTCAGGTCCTCCCTGTGTGGAGTTTGCATGTTCTCCATGTCTATGTGGGTTTCCTCCCACAGTCCAAAGACATGCAGGTTAGGTGCATTGATGATCCTAAATTGTCCCTAGTGTGTGCTTGGTGTGTGTGTGTGTGTGTGCCCTGCGGTGGGCTGCCCCGGGGTTTGTGTCCTGCCTTACGCCCTGTGCTGGCTGGGATTGGCTCCAGCAGACCCCCATGACCCTGTAGTTAGGATATAGCAGGTTGGATAATGGATGGATGGAAGCCATTACTGAAGGAAATAGAGAAGATAAGGCACAAAAGTGAAAACAACTAAGAGGTTGTTATAGTCACCTTTTACAGGTAAGTATTGTTGAAATGACATGCTTGTGTTAATGCTGATTCTCCTAAAGCAATTGTTAATAAGGAATAAACACATGGTGTACACAAAAATAGGAACAGTAATAATTATTTATTTATTATTTTTCACCCTTAATAGTGAGTGAACGTGATGTGAGTGCATTTGGTTTGGGGGCAGTTCTCTCTCAGTGCTTAGAGGGGGAAGAACACCCCATTACATTTCTGAGCATAAAAGTGCTTCCCTGGGAGCGTCATTACTCGACTATCGAGAAGAAATGTCAGGTGATTAAGTGGGGTAGGCAGTTTACCTTGGTGACAGACACATTCCACTCCAATGGCTCTGCTGGCTGTAAGATATGAACTCCCGGCTCACTAGATGGTTTATTAGCTTGCAGCCATTTCATTTTGATGTCCGCCGTTGGCCCGGTTCTGAGCTCCAGTCTGATGTCTTCTCATGGCTGGCTGAGTTCAACTTAGATGATCACTTAGTTTGCATTGGTGTGAACAAAGCTGAGGGTGGTGGGTGTGACCCCAGGGCCCCCAAAACATCGCCCCAACGGCACTTTACAAACCCCCAACAACACTGTCTGCTGAAACTCAGTTCAACAGCAGGTTCACAGGCACACCATGTAATGTGTCTGTCGCCCAATTAGGACCGGCCATGACCTGTCCTTGTGGTGTTTTCTTTTCTTTCTGTTTTTTTCCTCCTCCAGACTGAGCCTGATCCAGCTGCTGATTGGCAGTTGCTGAACCTACCTGATGAGGAAGGCTATCTGTTCTTTTAATTTGAAGAAGGAAGCTAATGCAGGATGAACAACAATGTTGTTTTGCGTGAACTTCCGTTTGAATAAAAGGCTGAGACTGTTCCTATCATTACTTCAATAAAGCTGATTTGCTTGCAAACCTGGACTCGCCTCCTTCTCTCTCGTGCAAGTTTGGGACACACACATCACAATTATGTACAGTTCTCAAAAAGATGAAGGGAACACTTAATCATCACACTCTCACACCAAGTCACTTAACCTTTAGGGATATCATTCTGTCCAAGGATTGTTAATCAACTTCACCTGCTTTGGTGCAAATGAAAGTGACAACAGGCGCACTGTAGAGGCAACAGTTAGACGTCCCCAAGAAGGGAATGGTGGCCACAGACAGTTTCTCTCTCCTTATACTTCCTGACTGATTCTTCTCTAGTTTTGTGTTTTGCTGGTGTCCTTGTCATTACTTGTAGCATGAGGTGGTATCTTCAGCTCTTCCAGGAAGACACTTCCATACATGCCCTCGCAAGATGGTTTGCTGTGTCTGCATGCACAGTCTCAAAAGTATGGAGGAGTATACCAGGAGATCACACACCTGTGATCACAGATTGTATTCCTTGTTGATCAAATCCCTAACCCGATGGTGACTGACACCTGATAGATATAGCACTCAATCCTCCAAAAGGCCATCACACAATCAGCTCTTCTGCTGACCTAAACCCTGCTGCCCTTTTCTCTCCCCTATTTCACTTCATTTATTACCTCTGTCCTCGCTGTCTGACTTCACATGTCTCTTTGGTCACTCAGGTCCACATCACATCTGCACATTGGCAGCCATTCAGACTCTACAATCTAGTAACCATGTTGTCTTGATGATTATATTGCTTAAAGTCATCTCGTGCTGATCTTGGCTCTCTTAGAGATCCACATTAGAGATCAGACCGTAAAATGGAAACATCAGTCAGCAGTGTGGACAGCAAGCTGGTGGACACAGTTAAGTTAGGAGTGGTCAAGCATTCACATACAGTAGTGGGCAGTTTAATCTTAGATTTTGGTTTCCTGCTTTAGTTTGTTAGTAGCAGAAGGTCCATTTCAGATTTCCAAACCTGCATTTTCTTTTTACTGGTAAACTTGTTTTTTAGTTACAGAAGTAACCCATTAAATAGCAGAGCACTTTTCAAATGAAACACTTCAGGATTAAACAATATAACTGAGTGTCACTAATTAATAATCAACAGCATTATGAGCTGATTGAACCAGACTGATAAACTTCAACAGAAACAGGGAGACACGTCACATTTTTCTAATATTCAAATATACACGTGTGATGACCAAAGGGCGTCTGCTTCATTCTGAGGGACTGAGGCTCACATCCAGTGGTGACTCGTAGCTAAAATTAGTGGGGGTGCTGCTCCAGAAAATTTTTAGCCTTTGTTTTAAAATTGTGTAAAAGGAAACAAACATGTATAAAAAGAAAATTTATTCCGAAACCAAAAAAAAAAAATGAATCAGATAGAATAGCTGGAAGCAGGATAATAATCTAATTCAACACTTTATCACATTCAAGAATATGGTACACGGTTTTTAAGCATAACACACGTGGAGTAAATAAAAAAAACACTACATTCCACCAGCACACCAGGGTCAGCACTGCGGGAGTGACGGTGGTCTCTCTCCCTCGCAGCCTCGCGTGCAGCTTCTTATGTGCGCATGCACACAACAGCCAAACACCACGCCGCTGGAACTGTGAAGCACACAGTTCCATACAAAGATTTTGTATCTTTTTCATAAACTGGGGGATGGCTACTGACATTAAGCTTAAGGATTATATATTGTACAAATATAAAGAAAGAATTAAAGAAAAAAGGACTCATTATATTAAATGTTATCGATAATATCAAGTGGAAATAGGGGGTGCTGCAGTTCCACAGTGCCTATACATGAGCCGCCACTGCTCACATCACCAGGCCGTCACCACACAGTTACTCTCTACTGATAAGGCAGGTCCTGTGACAGAAGTGACAATGTCTGCTACGGTAACCCAGCAGCTCTTCACTTCACGTAGGACTGAAGCCTCTAGAAAGTCAAACTCTGTTATAAGTTTTGCTTGGACACAAAAACATAATGACACCCCCCTGGCACTTGATGACTAAAGCCTTTATAGACACTTGGCACACTCTGATCACCTCATTTCTCTTGAGCTCTCCGTCTGAACTTTTAATGTCTGACTTACATTTACATTTACATCATTTAGCAGACGCTCTTATCCAGAGCGACTTACAACAGTGTTTGTTAGTTTTTTTCTCATACCCCTTGGGGTCAGAGCGCAGGGTCAGCCATTGTACAGCGCCCCTGGAGCAATTACAGGTTAAGGGCCTTGCTCAAGGGCCCAGCAGAGTAGGATCTCTTTTGGCACTGACGGGGATTCGAACCGGCAACCTTCGGGATACCAGCGCAGATCCTTAGCCTCAGAGCCACCACTCCGCCGAGGTGTTAGTTCTCTGAGTAAGAGGACCTGAAGACTGCCTGTGGTGAAGAAGAACAGCCAAGAAATAAAGCGAGAGCTGGTAAGTCTACCAAAAAAGTCTTTAATCACAGCTGAACCCAATATGTCCCAGTGTGTAATGTGGACATTGAGGGGTGATTCAGCAGTTTACTTTGTATTTTATGAGATGCATGTCACTTTGTGTCACTTTTGGATGACACCGTTTTGTTCATTATTGGACAGTGAGTTGATCTAAGATTGCAAAGGCCTTCTTAACAGTGGCAATTTTTCATTCATTCATTCATTTATTAATTTTATTTATAAGGCACTTTACTTTTGTAGTAAACTTCAAAGTGCTACATAAAAAAATTAAACAAAGACACAACAAGATAAAAACAAAGATAAAACAATAATTAGAGGCAATTTGTTAATAAGTTTTCCTAAATAGAGAAGTCTTTAGCTGTTTTTTACAATCTGCTGTCTTCTCAGGTTATCTGGTAGGACATTCCAGAGCCGCAGAGCATCGACTACAAAGGCTCGGTCACCCATTGTACGAAGTTTGGTCACAGGGGGGAGCGAAGGCGGTAGGTTTCTTGTAGTGGATTGTAATATAAGAAGTTCCTTAAGGTATTGTGAAGCATTTCCTTGGATACACTGCTGAGTGAGCAAACAAAGTTTGTTTGAATAGGGAGCCAATGAAGTGACTGAAGGATTGGTGAGATGTGTTCAGATTTCCGCACCCTCATCTGGATCCTTGCAGCACTATTTTGGATTTGTTGGAGCTTTTGAAGGCTCTAGTTGGATATCCCAATGAGGAGTGCATTATAAATAGTCCAGCCTGGAGGAGACAAAGGCATGAACCGGCTTTTCAGCATCACAAAGGGAGAGGCAGGGACGGAGTTTGGCTATGTTTCGAAGATGAAGGAATTCAATTTTACAGAGGTGATGGATATGAGTATCAAATGGTAGATGGGGGTCTAATTTGACACCCAAATTAGTAACAGAAGGGGATTGGACAATGGTATGACCAGAAAAAGAAATACAATTTATGGAGGAATGAAGCTGATGGGGGGTACCAATTAAAAGAGCTTCAGTTTTGGTGCTGTTCGCCTTAAGAAAGTTCTTGGACATCCAAGCCTCAATGTCATCATCCAAGTAGGAGAAAAGAGCTGATGGAGGTGTAACAGAAGTCGAATCCAATCTCACATAGAGCTGCGTATCATCAGCATAGCAGTGGAATGAAACTCCATGCCTGCGGATGATGTGACGCGGGGGTAGCATATAGATATTAAAAAGGGTCGGCCCAAGGACTGATCCTTGTGGGACCCCACAGGTGACAGTGTGGTTACAAGATTTAGCATCCACCAGGGCCACATACTCAGCCCTATCTGTAAGACAGGACTCAAACCACTCCAAAGGAATGCCAGAAAGTCCAATTATATGGTGAAGACAATGGAGGAGAACATTATGATCTACTGCAGGGGTGTTGAACTCCGGGCCTGGTGGCTACAGGTTTTTATTCTCATCCTTTTCCTAATCAGTAAGTAGTTTTCACTGCTAATTAACTCCTTTTCCCTTCATTTCAATAGTCCTGTTTTTAAGGATTCAGTCCTCTGAAATGATTTATTTCTTTATTAAATGGCAGCCAAACAGGAATGAGATGCGAAATGAGCCAACAGATGACCAGCTAAACGGGGATTTCAAACTCCAACCAATTTCACTCCAAATAGTCTCTTAATGAGAAGCTGATTCTTGCTGTTAATTAAGCCCGTTATTTAATTCAATGGCTTGTTCCTGCTCTCATTCTGCCACAGCAGACATTTCCAAATCTGTTGATTTTTCTGATTTTTCTAAGAACACCGTCAACATGTTCTGGTGATTTGAGAGATCAACCTTACTGAGAAGTTCATCCATCCATCCATCCTCTTCCGCTTATCCGAGGTCGGGTCGCGGGGGCAGCAGCTTGAGCAGAGATGCCCAGACTTCCTTCTCCCCGGCCACTTCTTCTAGCTCTTCCGGGAGAATCCCAAGGCTTCCCAGGCCAGTCGAGAGACATAGTCCCTCCAGCGTGTCCAGGGTCTTCCCCGGGGCCTCCTCCCGGTTGGACGTGCCCAGAACACCTCACCAGGGAGGCGTCCAGGAAGCATCCTGATCAGATGCCCAAGCCACCTCATCTGACTCCTCTCGATGCGGAGGAGCAGCGGCTCTACTCTGAGCCCCTCCCGGATGACTGAGCTTCTCACCCTATCTTTAAGGGAAAGCCCAGACACCCTGCGGAGGAAACACATTTCAGCCGCTTGTATTCGCGATCTCGTTCTTTCGGTCACTACCCATAGTTCATGACCATAGGTGAGGGTAGGCACATAGATCGACTGGTAAATTGAGAGCATTGCCTTACAGCTCAGCTCCTTTTTCACCATGACAGACCGATGCAGAGCCCTCATTACTGTGGATGCCGCACCGATCCGCCTGTCGATCTCACGCTCCATTCTTCCCTCACTCATGAACAAGACCCCGAGATACTTGAACTCCTCCACTTGGGGCAGGATCTCGCTTCCAACCCTGAGAGGGCACTCCACCCTTTTCCGGCTGAGGACCATGGCCTTGGATTTGGAGGTGCTGATTCCCATCCCAGCCGCTTCACACTCGGCTGTGAACCGATCCAGAGAGAGCTGAAGATCACAGCCTGATGAAGCAAACAGGACAACATCATCTGCAAAAAGCAGTGACCCAATCCTGAGTCCACCAAACTGGACCCTCTCAACACCCTGGCTGCGCCTAGAAATTCTGTCCATAAAAGTTATGAACAGAATCGGTGACAAAGGGCAGCCCTGGCGGAGTCCAACTCTCACTGGAAACGGGTTCGACTTATTGCCGGCAATGCGGACCAAGCTCTGGCACCGATCGTACAGGGACTGAACAGCTCTTATCAGGGGGGGCGGTACCCCATACTCTCGGAGTACCCCCCACAGGATTCCCCGAGGGACACGGTCGAATGCCTTTTCCAAGTCCAGAAAACACATGTAGACTGGTTGGGCAAACTCCCATGCACCCTCTAGGACCCTGCTAAGGGTGTAGAGCTGGTCCACTGTTCCACGACCAGGTTGAAAACCACACTGTTCCTCCTGAATCTGAGGTTCGACTATCCGACGGACCCTCCTCTCCAGGACCCCCGAATAGACTTTTCCAGGGAGGCTGAGGAGTGTGATCCCTCTGTAGTTGGAACACATCATCCTGTCCCCTTTCTTAAAGAGGGGGACCACCACTCCGGTCTGCCAATCCAGAGGCACTGTCCCTGATGTCAATGCGATGTTGCAGAGACGTGTCAACCAAGACAGTCCTACAACATCCAGAGCCTTGAGGAACTCCGGGCGTATCTCATCCACCCCCGGGGCCCTGCCACCAAGGAGTTTTTTGACCACCTTGGTGACCTCAGTCCCAGAGATGGGGGAGCCCACCTTCGAGTCATCCCCAGGCTCTGCTTCCTCATTGGAAGGCATGTTAGTGGGATTGAGGAGGTGTTGACACTGCACTGCTTCCCCTTCCTGAGACGCCGGATGGTGGACCAGAATCTCCTCGAAGCCGTCCGAAAGTCGTTCTCCATGGCCTCCCCAAACTCCTCCCACGCCCGAGTTTTTGCCTCAGCAACCACCAAAGCCTCATTCCGCTTGGCCTGCCGGTTCCTATCAGCTGCCTCCGAGGTCCCACAGGACAAAAGGGTCCTGTAGGACTCCTTCTTCAGCTTGACGGCATCCTTCACCGCCGGTGTCCACCAACGGGTTCAGGGATTGCCACCACGACAGGCACCAACCACCTTACGGCCACAGCTCCAGTCAGCTGCCTCAACAATAGAGGCACGGAACATGGCCCATTCGGACTCAATATCCCCCACCTCCCTCGGGATGTGGTCGAAGTTCTGCCGGAGGTGGGAGTTGAAGCTACTTCTGACAGGGGGCTCTGCCAGACGTTCCCAGCAGACCCTCACAACACGTTTGGGCCTACCAGGCCTGACCGGCATCTTCCCCCACCATCGAAGCCCACTCACCACCAGGTGGTGATCAGTTGACAGCTCCACCCCTCTCTTCACCCGAGTGTCCAAGACGTGTGGCCGCAAGTCCGATGACACGACCACAAAGTCGATCATCAAACTGAGGCCTAGGGTGTCCTGGTGCCAAGTGCACATATGAACACCCCTATGCTTGAACATGGTGTTCGTTATGGACAATCCGTGACGAGCACAGAAGTCCAATAACAAAACACCACTCGGGTTCAGATCGGGGGGGCCATTCCTCCCAATCACACCCTTCCAGGTTTCACTGTCATTGCCCACGTGAGCATTGAAGTCTCTCAGCAGAACGAGGGAGTCCCCAGAAGGTATGCCCTCTAGCACCCCCTCCAGGGACTCCAAAAAGGGTGGGTACTCCGAACTGCTGTTCGGTGCATACGCACAAACAACAGTTAGGACCCGTCCCCCCACCCAAAGGCGAAGGGAGGCTACCCTCTGGTCTACCGGGGTAAACCCCAATGAACAGGCTCCAAGTCAGGGGGCAATAAGTATACCCACACCCGCTCGGCATCTCTCACCAGGGGCAACTCCAGAGTGGTAGAGAGTCCAGCCCCTCTCAAGGAGATTGGTTCCAGAGTCCAAGCTGTGTGTCGAGGTGAGCACGACTATATCTAGACGGAACCTCTCAACCTCGCGCACTAGCTCAGGCTCCTTCCCCTTCAGAGAGGTGACATTCCACGTCCCAAGAGCCAGCTTCTGTAGCCGAGGATCGGATCACCAAGGTCCCCGCCTTCGGCCACCACCCAACTCACACTGCACAAGACCTCCTTGGCCCCTCCCATAGGTGGTGAGCCCATGGGAAGGGGGACCCACGTTGCCTCTTCGGGCTGTGCCCAGCCGAGCCCCATGGGTGCAGGCCCGACCACCAGGCGCTCGCCATTGAGCCCCACCTCCAGGCCTAGCTCCAGAAGGGGGGCCCCGTCTGGGCAAGGGAAAACGCCGTCCAAAGTTTTCTTTCATCATAGGAGGTTTGAAGTTTACTGAGAAGTTCACCTTTCTTTATTTTCATATATTGAGTGATGGGCACAGGTGAGCTGGTCATATGGTGGCTTGTTTGTCTCGTTATTGTTTAGCTACTAATTAAGGAAAAAGAGACAACTAAGGGTACCTGAGTCAAGTTAATTAAAACTAAAGCAAAAGAAGTTAATTAGCAGTAAAAACGGCTCACTAATGAAGAAGATGGTTAGAATGAAAACCTGCAGCCACTGCGGCCCTCGAGGACCGGAGTTCGACACCTGTGATCTACTGTATCAAGTGCAGCTGTGAGAATTAGAAGGATAAGGAGTGATGGAGAGCCCTGGTCAGCGGCCATTATTGGTGACTCTGACCAGGGCTGTCTCTGTACAGTGCGAAGATCGGAAACCAGATTGAAAGTTTTCAAATAGATTGAATTTTTTGAGGTGATCCTGATGCTGGGCGGCAAGGTGGTGAAGTGGTAGCACTGCTGCCTCACAGTTAGGAGACCCGGGTTCGCTTCCCGGGTCCTCCCTGCGTGGAGTTTGCATGTTCTCCCCGTGTCTATGTGGGTTTCCTCCGGGTGCTCCGGTTTCCTCCCACAGTCCAAAGACAGGTTAGCTTGGTTGGTGATCATAAATTGTCCCTAGTGTGTGCTTGGTATGTGTGTGTGTGTGTGTGTTTTTTGTGTGCCCTGTGGTGGCCTGGCGCCCTGCCCGGGGTTTGTTCCCTGCCTTGTGCCCTGTGTTAGCTGGGATTGGCTCCAGCAGACCCCCATGACCCTGAAGTTAGGATATAGCGGGTTGAATAATGGATGGATCCTGATGCTGGACCAAAACAACCTTTTCTAAAACCTTAGACCAAAATGGAAGGTTGGAGATCGGACGATAGTTTGCTAACACTTCAGGATCCAAAGCGTATTTTTTTAAATGAGGTCTAATTATTGCAGTTTTCAAGGCCAGTGGCACTAAGCCGCTCTGAAGAGAGTGATTAATGATAACAGCAATGAGAAGGCTAATGTCCGATACATTAGCTTTTACCAGAGGAGTAGAAAGGGAAGGCCTAATCCTCTGGATGATGCTCTCAACTTCTTTACCTGTAGTACAAAAGAACTGGGAGAGGCAGCCCAATTGGCTTTGATATGGAAACATCCAGTTATGGAGGGCTGGAAACAGACAATGAGGAGCAGATGGTGTCTACCTTAGAGGTGTAATGTTCAATAAAATTATTACAGGCGTAAGTATGAGGATTGAGTAAATGATTTATCACAGAAAAAAATTGTTTGGAGTTTCCAGGACTGTTATTAATTAAATTTGAGTAGCATTGAGACCTGGTGGCGGTCAGTGATCTAGAGTAGTTTTTTTGGTGTTCCCGATAAGCTAATTTGTGGACCATTAAACTGGTTGCAACAAAACACGCTCGAGGGCTCGCCCAGTTGCTTTCATCTGTCGAAGCTCACTTGTAACCACGGGGAAGATTTTACAAAAGAGACCACTCGTGATTTAACTGGGGCATGGGTCTAAAGGATGTTCTGGAGCCCATTGTTGTAATAATCGACTAATTCATTGACAGAAGAAAGGTGGGGAGCAATGGAGAAGTTCTTAATGTCAGCATTTAAATCATTCAAATTTATTTTTTTCAGGCTCCTGAAGCGGATACAGCACTGTGGTTAGAGTATAGTGAATATGTAGGTAAATCCATTGAGACAATGAGTGATCAGAAATACCCAGATCAAGTACTTGGAGGTCAGAGATACGGACTGAGTCAGTAATGACTAAATCGAGGGTATGGCCCTTGTTGTGAGTGGGGACATCGACAAGTTGCCTCCGATTTAGGCAGTCCAAGAGCTCTAAGAGCTGGGCAGCAGAATAATTAGAAGGTGTGTCCACATGAATGTTCAGATCTCCAAGAATGAGGACATTTGATGATGTTGTACAGAAAGATGAGAGCAGCTCATTTATTTCCCTAATGAAATCAGGGTGTTGTTTTGGTGGTCAATAAAAAAGAAGTACACTTATAAAAAGTGGGTGCTTGCATTTAATTGCCAAGCATTCAAAAGTTGAGAATTTAGGAAGGGGGAGAAGTGATAATTGCAAACCTATACCAGCCAGACCACCACCATGACCAGAGTTGCGGGCCTTTTTGAGGTAAGTGTACCCAGGAGGGCAGGACTCATTTACTGTAAAACTGAGTATACCTCGGATTTATTCCAGTTCTCAGTGAAACAAATACTGTCAATCCCCCTGTCTACAATATGATAATGAATTAGGCAGGATTTATTTGTCAGGGACTGAACATTAAAAAGTTCAACTTTGATGTTTAGCGAGGTGTTGGTTTTAGCCAAAGGACAAAGACAGCTGAAACCCATTACAGGCTTTCCGTCTTGCCTGGGCCACTGCCGAGCAGTGTTTTCAGCCTCCAAAATAGTGGTGCTTGAATGACGTGTTCAGTCTGTGATGGGGCGAGCTGCTACTGACCACAGGACAAATATAACCTTTTGTGAAAGTGTTTATCTGATATTTGGACTTCAGGCTTCACACATGATACACTTCATGTCTACATTTTGTCAATTATTACTAAAACATGAAAAATGTTTCTGTTTTCACGATGTGTTTACTGTACATAGATTGTTGTAGACACGGAACACACATGAAATGCATGTGTTTCAAATAACGATATAGTATTTATAAAAGGTGTGTGATATTCGCCCGGACACCACCAGTCTGAGACCACATCTTTATCCAAAAGACTTATTTATTTCTCTTCTTCTCCACACAACAACACTCAGTCCGGCACAACCACAGTGCCTTCAGCCCGTCACCTCTCTCCTGGGCTTTCTTTCTCCTCGTCCCTGGGCCACCTGTCCTCTCTCTCCAGGAGCTTCGTCCTGCTCCCGACTCCAGCTCAATGACAGGTGGGAGGTGGCCCCATTTATCCTCACCTGGATGAGCTCCAGGTGCTCTACCTGGCGTCACGTACTGGTGTGGCGGAAGCGTCAGGAGATCACCCGGAAGCACTCTGGGTGACCCTGGAAGGATTGTCCTCCATCTGTGTGGCAGAAGTACATAAGTCCCGGACGCCATGAGGCTTGGGGAGCCCCCTGGAAGTGAACAGAGGCCCCAACGGTCCTGAGCCTTCCTGCTCCCCTTCCGTGGGCCTCTTCTACTCCAGGGCGGTTGCCTCCTCCTGGCCCGGAGGACAAATGTGCCCCGTCTTGTTCCTTCCAGGCGTCCCAGCCGGGTCTGACCCCCAGCCATGTACGACAGGTGTCATTTTGCTTGACTTCTCACTCTATACAACTCCAAGCAAGTGACATGCAGGTAAACAGACTTCAGCTGAGAAAACTGTGTGGTGGTGGGGGATGTGATAGTAGGCTGCTTGCTACTTATCGACACATTTAACAGGACAAAAGACGCTGATGGAGAGGTGCGAAGTGATTTAAGGTGGGACGGAGCTATGAGTTTTTTCATAGGCTTTGGTAATTCTAGTGTTAAGAACTTGAGGGTAAATATTACCTGGTCGTGTTGATTTGTTTGATTTCAGCCTATTTAATCTCAGCAGTACTTCTCCCTCTACATTTTTCAAATCACTCAGCACTTCCTTAGTAGTCCTTTTTTACTGCTGAGAGGTTGTCCACTTTCTCACATGTGAAGACCTCAGAAAAATGGAAGTTCAGAGTGCCCACTATTTCACTGTTTTTTAATTTCCCTTTCCCCTTTCGGATGCGCTTAACCTCCTCCTTGACTGATCTTTTTCTTCTAAAATACAAAAAGAATCTCTTTGGGGTCGCCTTGTGCCTTATCTGCACTATTCCTCTCCTACTGTCTTTTAGCCTCACTGATATCCTTCTTATAGTTGCCCTCATGTTCTCATACTATCTACGATTCATCATGCAGTTGTTAGTCTTGTATGGCTTGTTCATCTGTTTTTTCCTTTGTAGCTTCATTTTTAACTCTTTATTAACAACTGTAGAGGTTTTGTAAATTTCCTGCTACTTCCAAATGTAGATATGTACCTGTCCAACATTACATGTAAAATGTTTTTAAATCTGTTCCACTGCCCCTCGACTATTTTCACACCTAAAAGCTTATCCCAGTCTATCCTCCTCAGACTTTACTGCATCTGCTCAAAATTTGCCCTGAAAAGTTAAACTTAACAGTTTTGGTCTTTGCTTCTGCACTCTTACAAAACACTGAGAATTGTATTATATTATGGTCACATGGCCCTAGCAGTCCAATCACCTCTACACCTCAATTCTGTCCTAATTATTACAAAACACTAAATCTAGAAAAGCTTCACCCCGTGTTGGTGCTTTAACATACTGTGTTAAAAAACAGTCACTGATTACATCTAAAAACTCCAGGGGCCTCATGTATAAACAGCGTGTACACACACACACACACACACACAAAATGTTGCGTACTCCCATTTCCACGTTCACATTGTGATGTATAAAAACTAAACTTGGCGTAAAGCCACACACATTTTCACGCTAGCTCAGTCTCTGGGGTACGCAAGTTCTCCGCTCGGTTTTGCAAACTGGTGGCACCCAGTGTCAAAGCAGTGCTTTTATTCCAGTGTGGTCTCCCTTTATTTTTTAGATTCACATTTCTGACGTGGCTTTATCAAATAAACTGAAATTAACCGCATATCATTTATTAGTTTAAGGCATCCAATTGTAATTAACCTGTTAAAATATAATGGTCCACAGTATTGCCAAACTATTTCAAATACCATAACTGCTTTAGCGTTGTTACTCTCATTGCACCTTCTTCTTCTTCTTTTAACTGCTCCCATTAGGGGTTGCCATAGTGGATCATCTTTTTCCATATTACTCTCACTGCACCACTCCGAGTATTTATATCAAGGTATCTGAGTGTGGAATCACAGCTCTACAGCAGCTGATCAGAAAGAGAATTATCGGGATACAGCATCAAGCACATGCTGCCTCAGCCATGCTGTCTATTTGAACTGCTCCCCTAAGGCAAACGCTTCAGAGCCTTTCCTGTACAGACTTCGCGGTTCAGAAACAGTTTCATCCCACAAACTCTAAACACACTCAATCAGTCCATCAAATGCTCCTTGTACAACTGTTTGTACTTATAAGTACAATCACCTCACTGTAAACTTGCACTACAGTTATAATATTGCACAACCTGAGCCACTTTATAAAGCACGTATTTACATATGATGATGATATCATTTTTAAGATGAAATGCAGCAAAATATGTTATTATATTATACAAATAAAACTTTAACTTCATTTAAATAATCTATATTGTTAATAATTAAACATGTGAGGACACGGTGTTGCAGCGCTAGCTAGTTCAGGGATTGTTCCTGCCTCGCGCTGTATTCTTGCGCTGACGCGACACTGGAAGGATAGACGGATAGAATAATTAAACATGTACTACGAAGATATTTCAATGTTCCTTAAATGTTTTGAGGAATCGGTGTTCTAAACTTACAGATGGCTTAATGTCTATTACAGAGTTGATAGATTATGTGGCGATTGGGTATTTGGAGAAAGAAAAGGAAGGACAGGAATTGGGGGTTAGTACGTTTGAATGAGCCAGTACTGCTGCAATTAATTATGTCATCAAAGATTGCGCATGGCGCAGCAAGCATCTTGCTGGAGGTAGGAACCATCTTTGGATGGGGCGCCAGCTCGTCACTATCACTGTTTCCATGTTTAATAACATGCTTTAACTCCTATCATCATGAAAATGATATCAAGTATACATCTCAGTATTTAAATTATTCAGTTAGCTGTAATATCACAAATGTAATGGATTCTGTGTCCTGTCGGAGGAAGAAAAAGCCCGGAAGCACGTAATGATTCACACACATAGAGTACATAGAAAAACACATACAAAACAAAGGATTTAACGTGCTACTTTAGTTACAATGGTATTTGAGAAACTAGTATATTAAACGATTTAAAGATGACGTTTATGATGTTCTACTTTAATGACAAAATAAACTATGTGATTAAAGTGGAAATTTCGAGATTAAAGTTGACATTAATCTCTAATTAGCCCTAAGAAGCTTTCATATGACACTCAGACAGTGGGTTACAACTCGCCTTTTCACAGCGACTTTGATATCTGACAACTTCTTTTATATTTCAAGCAATGTGCAACTTTGTGAACATGAGCTTTAGAGTTTCTCCGACACGGTATGTCACTCGATCAGCTTCCTTTTGTTGTTTATTCCACTGTTTAAACCATCAAATAGTACATTTTTCTTTGCTTCCACTTAGTATTCGCTGAAATCCTTCTATATCCCCCCATGCTTTTGCCGTTGTCTTTTCACAGAACGCTGAGCTTAAGGGCTGTTTATATTGTTTTGCATATTCAAAGAGGTGTAATTCTAGGAGGAGTTGGGGCGGGGCAGCAGGCATGTGCACGTGTGTTACTTTTCACGCTGACCGGAATTTATGCAGCGAAAGAATGTGGAAGTTGCCGTACGCACAGATTTATTCATCTGGATTTTTTTGTGCATACGCACATTTCTGCTTTTGTCCATAAGCCATGTTTTAGTGTGAATTCTACCCACAGCGTTATGCATGAGGCCCCTGTTCTTATGCTCTGCTATTTGCAAGGTTATCCCAGTTAATTCATATGTAAATATAGTAATATAGTAAGTCTAGCGCGGTCACCACCACATGAGCCTCTCCCCCAGCATGCTGCTGTTTCTCTGTCCACGGAGCTCACAGGAGTATGTTGTATTACTCAGTTTTTGGTAGGACATTCAAGGGGCTCTGTACAGCTGACAATCCAAAGCATAATGAGTAATTTGAATCTGTTGCTCTCTTGCCCAATGTCTCATGAAATAAAATTACTCTGTTTATATTAAATACTAGCTGTCCCCCACGGTGTTGCCCACTTAGTAGTGAAATAGGACAAACTTTAAACATCAGTAAAAAAAAAATTTTAAATGTAATTTGTATTGAACAATTTATATTCATAGGTTTTCTCTTGATATAAAATCATTTTGGTTTTGTTATTGGGGGCGAGGACATACAGGGTTCTTGGGGAACTAACCTGGGAGAAAGCAATGTAAAGCTGACCATGCAAGAAGTTTGGTGAACTAAGATCAACCCCTGCCAACTTGAGGGTCTGTCCCTGGGCCTCGTTAATTGACATCGCAAAGCAAATCTTCACCGGGAACTGTAATCTCTTGAATTGAAAGGGCGAGTCCGTCACGATCAAAGGAATACAGGGGATTAAAAGCCTCTGGCCAATGCCACATCCTGTGATGATTATCGCCTCTATGATGTTGTTCTGAAGCTGACAGACTTGGAGACGGGTACCATTGCAAAGTCTGGGTGGGCTCAGGTTTTTCAAAAGGATAATCGGTGCTCCTACTTTCAATGCTAAGTTGTGGTGCGGCATGTCAGGAGAATTAATGGAATTTAAAAATTCTGTATGATAATAATTTGTGTTCTAAAATGGTATTTATTGAAGTGTATGTCCGAGACACTGTGTCAAATAATTTGAGCACCAATTGATTAATTTTATGCCTCCCCCTCCCCTTGGCCCACAGTCTAGCCTCTCTCTTCGCTTCACACTTATAAATCACTCCCACTTGCTAACTATGATACTTATCGCCATTAGAGAAGTCGCAAAATCAACTGGAATGATCAAGCAAATTATAGAAAAAAACCCGATCTAAATCAGTTAAGTAGTTCTCTCACAAAAAGCGGACAGACATACAGACCCAACTCAAACGGATGCTGGCGGTGAATGAGGATGGCCCCGCCCGTCTCCCTACTCCCGAGGTCCCACCTCCCCCTCCCCTCAGCCAACACCTCCTCTCTTTGATTTGCGTTTATTATTTGCTGCCACAAGCAAACTGTTTCTTAATGCGATGAGAGAAGCCGCAAAATCAACCAGAATGTTCAGGTAAATTACAGAAAATAACCCAATCTAAATCCTTTAACACTAGAATTACCAGAGTCTACGAAAAAACTCGTAGATACGGTCCACCTTAAAACCGTTCTCACCTCTCTTTTGTCTTCTAAATGTGCCGATTAAGAGGAGCAGCAGGCAGCCGGCTATTCCATCCCCCACCGTCGCAGAACGTTCACTAAGTTTTCCCAGCTCATGGCTTGTTTGATTATCTGGGAGTGACTGAACTGCAGGAGTTTTAGAATGGAAATAATAGATCGCTGTTTGGAATACATGCATTTCATGTGTGTTCCGTTTCTACAGTAATCTGTGTAAACACATTGCTAAAACAGAAACTTTTTCATATTTTAGTAATAAATGTTACAAAATGTAGGCATAAACTATAGAATCTGTGAAGCCTGAAGTCCAAACATCAAATAAACACTTTCGCAAAAGGTTCAAGGATGATACAACAGCTTCCATGGCTTAACGTTATGGTTTGCTGACTTGGGGCACAGCAGCCCTGTCATGCTACAGAGACGTGAGTTTGATTCCCAGCTTTGAAGAAGTGTTTTTTTTTTTCCTCAAACGAACATTAAATTTATAAATTGGTATGCACTGTAAATCGTTAAGTTTAAAATGTCAATCGCAGTTATTTCTGTTGATTAATTCATGATTTTTTACTTTGAGTCAGAACAGGAGCTTTTTCAGCTTACTCAGCTTCTGATCTGACTCAAACAGAGCCAGTATAACTTCACACCCGATCTGACGCTGTTCGTTTTCAAATAATATTGCATTACTTCGACGATGTTTTCTGATTGGTACTATTCGCGTCATAAAATGATTTCTTCAAAACGTCACATATATTTGTCTCTTTCTTTTTTAAAAATGTGCGTTGAGGCACTCAGCAACTGGCCACCTGCATGTTCTTGCGCACACTGAATAAGACAGCGCTATATGCAATCATCAGATTCAAATGTTAAGTTATATAGCACAGAATGGAAATCAGCAGTTCTTAGCATTGCGCCACGCAAGCTGTCATATCAACCGCCTACTGTAACTTTTTTCTTCGGTTATAGTCTTGAATAAAAGTGCACTTGTTTTGTTATACTTTTACATCAACATGTGTTCCTGTGTTTGAGCTACATGGGCATGCTCAAAAAATACGCGTGTAATGCCACGAAAAGTGCATGCAGACACTTCAGTTTGCAAGCATTGGTACGACAATGCAGTCACAAGTACACTGCAGAGCTTTAGCGCGTCTTTATGTGAAAACAGCAGTATCAGATGGGGAGTGTCTGATGATTGCATATAGCGCTGAAGTTACTGCTCTTTATTATGCTTTCCTCTGCATGTCCTGGAGTACAAAAGAAACAGCGTACAGCAACATGTAGGGACTGGCAATATTGGGGGAAAAAAAACACGAGGTCGTATGTATCGTGATACACTGCAGTGATATAGCGCGTCTTTATGTGAAAACAGCAGTGTCAGATGGGGGAGTGGGGGGTGGTAGGGAAGGATCCTGAACGCGACTGAGACAATGAAAAGTGAATTTAAAAAAAAATAAACAAAGCTAACCTTTACAAATATCATAAATTACACCGGCTGTTACAGACTGAAATCAAATGTATCTTTTTATTCTAAAATAGTGAAAATAAGAACACTTCTCAAAAGGGAGCTGTGCAGGGTCGAACTCATGACCTTCTGATTCCCAGTCAGCGACTGATACTGTTGCGCCACGGAAACAGTGATAGCTAATGAGTGTCAATGTCACACACTAAGGCGGCTTTTTTTTTGTACCTTTTGTGAAAGTGTTTCTTTGATATTTGGACTTCAGGCTTCATACATTATATAGTTTATGCTTACATTTTGTCATTTGCTACTAGAATATAAAAAACGTTTCTGTTTTAACAATGTGTTTACACAGATTACTGTAGAAATGCAACACATATGAAATGCGTGTGTTCCAAATAACAATCTATTATTTCCACTCTAAAACTCCACTTCACTCCCAGATAATCAATCAAGGCATGAGCTGGGAAAAGCCGTTGGGAGGATGGAATAGCCAGCTGCTGGCAGCTTGTCTTTATCAGTACATTTAGATGACAAAAGACGCTGGCGGAGAGGTGAGAACGGTTTTAAGAAGCAATTTAAGGTGGACCGGATCTACGAGTTTTTTCATAGGCTCTGGTAATTCTAGTGTTAAGTAGTTCTCTGATGAAAAGCGGACAGACATACAGATAAACAGAAATTGGATTTTAAATATATAGAGATGATCAGTGATATAAAATTATGGGGATTGACTCAGCTATGGTGTTGGGACCACCTGCTTTGTTGTGAGGCCTCCACTGCTATCCTTGGGGGTAAAAGGAGGAAATTTGTATGTTAAAAAATAAACTTATGCAGCTGCAACTAAATTACCAGTCCAGAACATGTTGTGTGGGTCACTTGACATCTACAAATCAGAGGCCCTTATTTGTGTTTCTACTTTAAATTCACAACAAATTTGATAGAGTGAGGTGAGGAAACGCATGTCTGATTTTGGAGATAAGAAACCGAACAGTTCTTCATTTGTGAAAATCACCTCAGGTTTGTGTGTTTTTGTGTGGATATGTGGGCTTTGGAGAGAGGCATTGAGACCAGAGATATACTGAAAGTCTTCATCAATGTTCAGCAACTTCTGTGGGCAGACAGCGGACTTCATCATCACTGTGTGTATAGGGTTCGCGAGATCCCCTCGAGGTTGCTGGACATCATGGCCGGCCTGTCCACTGGTACTGTGAGTGCTGTGCAGAGTGGAGGCAGACCCTTTGCGTTTTTCCCAGTTGATTCTGGGGTTTGTCAGGGGTGTGTTCTGCTCCTACTCTTTTCAATGCTTGTATAGACTGTGTGTTGGGCAGGGTCGTGAGGTCTAGTGGCTACGGGGCATCTGTTGGTGAAGAAAGATTCACG
Source organism: Erpetoichthys calabaricus (assembly GCF_900747795.2). Classification (NCBI taxonomy): domain Eukaryota; kingdom Metazoa; phylum Chordata; class Cladistia; order Polypteriformes; family Polypteridae; genus Erpetoichthys; species Erpetoichthys calabaricus. Next base: position 680,140 of record NC_041395.2, on the reverse strand, counting down.
GATCTTGACTTTGCTGATGATGCTGTGATCTTCGCGGAGTCAATGGAGGCTCTGATCGCGGTGCTTGAGAGACTGAGTGAGGAGTCTGAATGTCTGGGCTTAAAAGGGTCCTGATAAAAACCAAGAGTCAGGCCTTTAATGACCTCTTGGGCACAGCCATCAGCAGTGTGTCTGTCTGTGGAGAGAGTGTTGACCTCGTCATTGAGAGGTTTACTTACCACATTCGTGTCTCTGGTGACTCTTCCGATGAAGTCAGTAGACGGATTGGGAGAGCATGGGGGGTCATGAGGTCACTGCAAAGGGGTGTGTGGCGCTCCTGATATCAGCAAAAGGATGAAGGTCCAAGTCTTTAGAGTCCTGGTGCCTTACTATATGGTTGTGGGACATGGACGCTATCCAGGGACCTGAGATGAAGACTAGTCTTCTTTGGTACTGTGTCTCCCCAGAAAATCCTTGTGTACCGTTGGTTTAACTTTGTGTTGCTCATGGAGTCCCGAATGAGTCACATTACCTACATTGTGAGGGAGCGTCAGTTACGGCACTATAGCCATGTGGTGTGTTTCCCTGAGGGTGATCCAGCTCGTAAGATCCTCATTGTTGGGGACCCAAGTGGCTGGACCAGACCAAGGTGTTGCCCGCATAACACCTGGCTGCGGCAGATTGAGGGTCATTTCTGGACGGTGGGACTGGACCACGTGTCTGCCTGGGGGGTTGCCAACCAGTGCATGCGCCCCAACTTGACTTGACTTGACTTGCACTTGGCATCTTAATACATTTGAAATGAGGAGATGTTATATTTAATTTTGAAAATGAGCCCTATAAACTGTTGTTTAGACCCAACTCTGTCATTTTTTTAAAACTCCTCTGTAGTTACTACACACCAAATATTGGGCGTAATGAATAAATCTTTACTGGCGCTGATTCCTTCAAATCCGCCATTGTTAGACCTCTATTAATAATATCAGATTCCTTGTCAGATAGTGAGGCTACTCAAATCTTATCTTCAAAAACAAAACTCTTGTGACAGACGTCATTGTGTCTTACTACTCTGCCCCAGAACAGAAGCTGCTGTAACTCATTTTAGAAATGATATCCTGATTTAATCCAATGCAGCGAATGTCACCATTCCTAAGGTTTTAGTCCACAGGACAATGCATGTGAGCCCCTGGTCTTGTGCGGTTTACTTTTTTATCAAATCATTTTTGTTATTTGCTGAACTCTGCAGACAGAACTCCCAATTTCTGTCGCCACTCATGGTCCAGTGTGTTCTTTTCTCATTATGTGAGGCCTTTGGCAGAAGTCACTTGGGAATGTCACGTTCTGGTGACATTCAATTGTATTTATAATTTTTTAATTTTATTTAAGCGCAGCTATAGCTTTAATGAGGTAAAGCAGTGAATGAACATGTTTTATTTCAAAAAGAGATCAATTCATTGTGCATTGATTTTGCACCATCACATTTTTGTTTCAGCTGTTTAGTGAGGATTGAAAAATACTGAAATGAAAATATGCAAAGCAGAAATGACAAACTGACAAAAGTGAAATGTTGTTTTATATTGTTCCTTTTGCTATTCTGCATTTGTAATATCTAGTGTTGTTATAATTGTTGTAATACAATAATAAGAATAGATTTAAGTTTGTGTTAGACAGCTAGAAGAAAGCCACCACTTTGTAACAAGTAAGCACATCTCCTCTGGTCTAAGAGCCATTGATGGTTTACTTGACTAATAAGAACAGCTGTGCTTTGATGTTTACCTAAGCAGCCCCCTGAATCTTTAGAAGACTGTGGTGGGAGTGAGGGGGTGTGAAGCTGCCACATGTGACATGGGCCTTTCAAGTACAAGGAAGGGGGACAGGAGAAGTTTAGACAAACAATCTCTACTCCCCAGGAAGAAAGACTGGAGGAAAGGACAGACATCTTATGAGCCTCAAGTGACAAAAAGACAATAAAAAGTCAGCAAGGGACAGATAGAGCAAGACACACAGAAAGACACAGACACAGAGAAAGCTGACTAAAGAAAAGATGAGCTGGCTACGCTGATGAGCTAACTGAGACTTTGTGTAAGATTATGGGCTGTCTGGAATCAACACGCACAGATTCAATGTCTTGCAAATTTGTGTCTGCTTTCAGAAGCACAGCATGTTCCAGGATGACAATGGTATGAAGTCCCATCGGTGTATTGCTGCTGCTTTACAGCACTAGCTACAATATTTATAGATTAAAACTCATTAAGCTTGCATTCCTGTTTGTATGTTTTTATTCTTTTTTTGCTGCCGACAGCCAGGAAAATTAGTTCTTTTCTCAGCTCAGTGACTCCAGGGTGTGAAAAATAAGCTAAAGTTCAGTCATACGTGGGTGAAGTCTGAAGGTAGCAGCCTGTAGTCTCCAGTGCAAATACGTGGCACCTGTGAAGTGCGTATCCCTAAAGGTTAATAAGTGTGAACAGAGAAATGGCAGCAGCAACAGGGGGCTATCCTATAACTGTTTTCTATTGAATACAAATCTGATAAAAGGGGAATTAAAGTTTTCAGGAAAGGGGTCCTCAAAAACCTTCAAACGATAAAACAAGTTACTTGTAATTTAGTGTTTAATTTGAGCTATTCTGCATCTATACTGGTATTATGAATTTGACTAGCATTACACAATGCACCCTTAAGAATTTCCATTCTTCTGTTTTCTATGTTCAGGTAGTGAAGCTCGAAATGTCACTCCACGGCCCTCAGAGCAGAGAAGAGTACTTACGATGTGAGTTTGTGCTTTGACTGAAAGCAACATCAGAACAGGAGTTATTTTTTAAATGAATATGCCAATTTAGGGATATGATATGAAAGTGTAACCAGTGGATAGCATCTTGTGAGTGATGAGTGTGACAGTAGAGGGTTCTTTTGCTCCTCTAACCTGACAGACAAACATCCAGGACAGCAGATAAAGGTACCAAAAGGTATTTTAATTCTTTCCTTTTTTGTAATAGCGTCTCTAAACACCACAACCACCGTACACAGGCAAGTAATACTAATAATTATCAATAATAATAATAACAACAATAATAATAAATCTCTCCTCCACACCTCCCAGCAAGCTCTTTCATCTTCTCCATAACCCTGGCTCACTTGCTGGGTTCCCAATAGTCCTTTAAATAGTGCTTGACCCGGAAGTGATTCCGTTCTTCCTCCCACATGACTTGCCAGCACTTCCGGGTCAGATGGAGGACTTGAGTTTTCTTCAGCCCGCAAGTACTTTGAGGCTTCTGTCCCCGTGACTTGGGTGTACTTCTGGGCTACACGGAAAGTAAATATCCCCCGGTCCCCCTGCAATGTCTCCCGGCGGCACCCATGGTACCCAGCAGGGCTGTGAAGCCAAACTCCAGATCCTATGTTGCCCAGCGGGAATCCAGGGCACCACTAAGCTGCAGCGAAACTGCCATCTAGTGTCTTGGGGGAGGCAGTGTCTCAAATTAGCTGCCTTCCCCCATCCTTCCAATCTTTGGGCGTCCCAGCCGGGATGAGCTGCCGGCCGTCCATCACATGAGCTATAACTTGATGGGGGTCCTGTGACTGGTGCATACCAGGAAAGAGAGATTCATGACAGGGAAGCACCAAATGAGCCTACTGAGTGTCAAATGAACAAATATACAAGAAAAAAACATCAACTGATATCCTGCTGACTACGCCATGTCCACCTGCCACACAAGTCCCACCTCCAGTGTTCTTTTTCTTTTTTCTTTGCACTTACTGCTCGTTTCTCTTCCTGCTTTAAGTTTTCTGTGCTTTTATATCTAACATGTTCCCTAATAATAATAATAATAATAATAATAATTTATTTATTAATGTGGCATACTTCATACATGAATGAAGCTCAATATGTTTTACATAAGCAGTTACACAATCAGTGACAGTTAACATATACAGATAAAGTAGATGTTGTTTTCTTAAAGAAGAGGCAGGAGACACACACAGAGGTGCTCAAGTGTTCCTTATGTTTTTATTCACTAACGTCATACAACAAACAACATGATTCAAAGTCGAGAAGCTGAATCTGTGAGGCTGCAGCTCTAACCCTCGGCCACCATGCTGTCCTGAATCGAGTTTTGCCAGTTCAGTTCCTCTTCTTTACATTTCTTATTTTTTGCACCCACATCTTTTGAGATTAAAGTTCACTTCTACTGAATGAATTGTCTTCTTTATTGGCTGAGTAGCTTCAGCTCACTCCATGATGATTTTCTTCATGAACTTCACACCTCTCAGCACTTAATTGCCATATTGTTTGCTGGACAGTAAATCATTGAACTGTCAATTACAAACATTTAATTCTCAGGCAGTTCTTATTTTATTTTTATTTTCACATTCTGTGTATCCTTTCCCTGTGGGGTGACCCTTAAACATTTAGTAGACCACATGAAATGGAAGAATGAAAACTGGGAATGGAAGAAGCAGAACGAGGATCAGGGGTTTATTGTGAGGAAAGAAAAATCAGTTTGGTGACAGGAGATTGATTTTAAATTAAAGAGGTGGACTGTGACAAGAAAAAGTGTCATTTAATAAAGCCAGCTGTCAGTGTGGACAGTCCATTAGAACTCTGACATTGGTGACCTGATGGCTTTTATCGAAATTCCTCATGGTTTGAGTTGCCTGCCTTTTACTTTGTCATCTGTTGTCATCTTTTTATAATTTTACTTTCCCATTCTGTCCAATAAGATGAGCTCTTTACTGTTGATGTTACTCTAATGGTGTACATTTGACTCTCGTCATTGCAGCTCCTGATTGGCTCTTGTTAATTATCTGTGTTGTGCTCCGCCACCCAGTCCCGTCACACACTCACAAATTTCCTCACTCATTTTGTTTTCTCTCCTTTCAGAATTCTGTCCCTTCACAATGGACATCAACATGGCACACAGAGACATCCATCTGTCTGATGGGATCAAGAAGGTGACACATGATTGGACGAACACCAAATATCTTGGTCATCCTGATAAGTTGACGTCTACCCCCAAGTTCTGTGCAGAGAGGCTATGACTGGGACTCACTGCTATTGGGAGGTGCATTGGAGAGGAGACAGCATGGAGATAGGAGTAAAGGACTGAGGAGGAAAGGAACGGCGAGGAACTTCCAGCTTGGTGACAACAAGTCCTGGAGTTTGTATTGTTCTCATTCCAAGTAGTCTGTGTTTCACAATAGCCTATATATTACAATCTGCAGCCCCAGAATAGACATTGTGAAGGACGGTAAGATAATAATCCTCCTTAATGGAAGGACAGGGGGAGATGATCATGAACGGCCCTTTCTCCCTGGTGTGCAATGCTGCCTCAGTTTCTCACAGGGCTGTAAGGGAATTTGAATTTGTTGGCTCAGCCCTACTGAGTTCCATGGGTGCTGCAGGAACTACTGAGCACTTTTACATAGGGCTCCAGGCTTACCCGGAAGTTCTCCTGGGTTACAGTTATGTGACACAGGAAGTACTTCCAGGATTCTGAATATAAGAAGCTGCCTACCTTCATTCAGGGAGTCAGAGTCGGGACAGAGAGGACGCTGCTTGCCTGGGGATGAGTAAAGGCGGAAGAGACTGAAGAGAAGAAAGAAGGCAGAGTGCTATATAGTGTACTGTGCAGAAGGGGAAATGGGAGAAAAGCATTTCATCCTTGTAAATAAAACTTCGGTTGTGCTGCACTTGTGACTTGTGCCAGTTGTGTCTGGTGTTGGGGAGCTGGTACGCTCCCTGGTGGTCACAACGTGTATCTGGACTGGCCTGATGGCTCCCTGTCATTTTATTGCGTCTCACATACAATGACCCTCCTGTACAGGTTCAACACCTCCTTCACTGAGCCACACTACCAAGGGTTTCCTCTTGGTTCTGACTCCATCTGACCATGTGACCTTGACCAGTACCCTCCACCAGACTGGACACATTCAATCACTGATTATCAACTCTATATTAGCTCCTGTTGCCCTCATCACCCTGACCAGCTCTCCTGTCATTCTTGTCCTGATCTCAATGGCACATGCTGCCAGTCCTCATGTGTCCTCAAGGTGTTAACTGAAGCTCACTTTGTACCGCCGCCTTAGGAGAACAATGAAACCCCTTGACGCTGCACGATCAGAAAACCACTAGAGAAAAGCAGTTTGTTATTAAAATCTTTCGGGGTAACATCACTAATGATCGGCATAAGACAATAAGTATAAAAGTGATGAAAGGGAAAAGCCAATTCCCTGATCTGGTCACTCATCTTGTCCATCTGTTCTTGCATCTCGCCTGCATCTCGTCTTCGCATCTTTGCCCCTTGGGTGTAAATATATATAAAGAATCCAGCAGGCTGGCTGCTTCATCCACCTCTTTGTGCACCCTGACTGTAACGTGCTCTCCCACCACAACCCCTCTCTCGGGCCAGAAGCCTCCTGCGCCAAATCGTCAGAAGAAATCTGAACTATGGTGGTGAAAAGTGTGTGAAAGGAGATAGTGGACGTGTACTAGTCAGTCCCTGTATGGCCAACAACTAAACAACTAAACCCTGGGCCACTGCGTGATTAGAATACCGCTAGAGAAAAGCAGTTCATTATTAAAATCTTTTGGGGTAACGTAACTAACGCTCGTCTTTATTTTTGACTCTCCGACCACATGCCCCAAATCAGCAGAAGACAATAAGTATTAAAGCGATGAAAGTAAAAAAAAGAAAAAGATACAATTACATATTGACAGAAAAAAACAGTTTAAGTAATTCCCCCAACAAACAAATACATAACAAAAATCTAAAATAACCTTCCACATATTAGGGTGCGAGATGTTCTCACCTGAGATAACCCGATTTCTCAAATCAGTTCACTGTCCTTACAATTCCTGAGCAAGGTGTAATGTTGGAAAAATGCTCTGCCCTACCAGTCGATTGCTCCGGTGAAACCAAAAAAACCTTCTGTCCGTGTTGTGTCCTCCCCTTAAAGGCGTATTTCCCATTTTTGGTGAACTCTCAGTAACCCATTTCTTGATGTGCACCCTAAGGAGACACAAACTGACAACGGGACAATAGCACCTGTGGCACCCGCTACAACTTGTTCATACCTACAGCTGTGTGTTCATCTTGACTGGTTGTGTTCAGCATGCTCATCTTTCCCAGAAGTCTTTTTGACGGACCCAAATTCTCCATTCACTGCGGTTGGCTCAGGTCTCCAACCTGTCTGTGATCTGTCAGATTCTCAATGTTTTAGCTCAGTCTCCCTCATGTTCCTGTCATTTTGGACAATGTCTTCTCTTTCTTCTTCATCAGTAGTTCTATTGCTTCTTCTGTAGGTCATCGAGCGTTGATTCCTTACTGACCGAAAAGTCTTGACCTGAACTGACACTTCTGAGGTTGGAGTTGCTTGATCTCAGCCTTTCTAATCAATTCAAGGCAGGGTGTCAAGGACTCAGTCAGTGAGGCCCTCTAGTGGTCAGCATGCAGATGTGAGTGTTCAGCACACTGCATGATCTTTCTGGACAACAGAGATGACGTTCTGCTTTGATAAGCAGGAAAGTCAGGAGAGAGATTTATGCCTTCTTGTGAAACATTTGAAATCTTCAGCACAAACAAAAATTGACTACAATAAGTCCACACTTCTGCTGTTGTTGTCCTCTTGGGATAATAAACTTCAGTTAAATTGAGATAATAATAATAATAATAATCCATTACATTTATATAGCGCTTTTCTTAGTACTCAAAGCGCTATCCACACAGGGAGGAACCGGGAAGCGAACCCTCAATCTTCCACAGTCTCCTTACTGCAAAGCAGCAGCACTACCACTGCGCCACCTGTGAGAACAATGAAATATTGGGTCACTGATGACAGGAATTAGGGTCTCACAAGATGACCCTCAGACTCTCTCAGACCCCATCAATGCACAGCAAAGGCAGAAGGAGGTCTGAACATCAGAGTCTCAGGATCAACTCATTAGCTCCTGTCCTTTTATTGATCATCAACACATTGTCATCACATAACAGGCTTAAGTTTCAAATTTGGTATTTTCTGTCCAGCCATTTTTTCTCTAGATCACCCTCAAGAAACAGACACACACACAGACAGAGAGACAGACACACACCCATCATCGAGATAGCAATGCTTTTAGTATCAGGGGACCCTACAACAGCGAGTTCAATCGAAAACCATTCATCCATCCATCCATCCATTATCCAACCCGCTATATCCTAACTACAGGGTCATGGGGATCTGCTGGAGCCAATCCCAGCCAACACAGGGTGCAAGGCAGGAAACAAACCCCGGGCAGGGCGCCAGCCCACCGCAGCAATCGAAAACCAGAGATCAAAATTTTTGATGAATCTAAAGTTTTCACTTTGTGGTTATGGTGGGGGATTGGCACAAAGCAAAACTGGTTACAGCAAAAGAGGTAGTCACAAAAAAAAAACCCTGAAACAAATAAAATCCAACAAGCATAAACCAGACGCAGGACCTCCTAACAAGCGAAAGACCACAAGACAGGACAAAGCTCAGTGCTGAAGAGGCTCTTTCATCTGCTGACTTCTTAAATATCTCTGGGGGCAGAACTTCAGCTGCAGTCTCAAGTGGCCCCGCCCCCCTAGGCTCCACATGAAGTATACAAGGAACACGTTAAAAGAAACGAGCCACAAAATAATAACATTCATAAACATAAGATTAAGAAAGAAAATATTCATCAACACACAATAATATAAAAACATAACAGTGCCTTTTATAAAATAATTCATACAAAATAGCAAAAAGATTAAAGAAAAAGTAAACATACTTAAGGCAGAGAGGAAACCAAAAAGGACACATCACAGCTGACTACAGTCCTAAAAGCACGTCAGCTTCATGTGGGGTCCACAAGGACCAAATTCATCATTTAATGTCCATTTTTATTAGTTAATGAGCATCTTTGGGTGGGGAGAGTGGAGGAGGAGGAGGAATCTGGCTCATATGGCACACACGCAGGCACACAGGCACACATGCGGGCACATGCATGAACAATTCTCGGATTCAGAATGGAGAGCAATGCTCAGGGTCTAAACGATCGATTTCTTTGTTACACTTAATAAAATATTCAAGCAAAAATCAACATTTTTTTTACTTACCTCATTTTCTTGAAAATAAAAAAGCATATTTTGTTTTTCCAACGTTATGAAGAAATGGATCATCAATAAGGAGTATTATTTAAGGGTAGTCTGTCAGTTCTGCAATCCAAATTCAAGGAGTTAGGTGCCAAGCTGAGGAGCAGAACTGACAAGGTAGTCTTCTCTGAAGTTCTGCCAGTGCCACGCGCCAGTGCAGGTAAGATTGAGGAGATCAGAAGGCTTAACGCGTGGCTCAAATCTTGGTGCAGGGTAGAAGGGTATGGGTTTATGGGACATTGGGACTCCTTTTGGAACAGATGGGACCTGTTCCGCCATGACAGGTTACATCTGAACTGGAGGGGCACCAATGTATTGGGGAGGCGTATGTGTAGGATAGTCGAGGATTGGAGGGCAGGGAGTTTAGGACAGGCCAGATTTATATCTATACATGGAGGAACAAACAATGGTGTAGAAATAAAAATGCATAGTAATGTAAATTCTAAGCATACATTTAAATGTAGAAGGAGTAACACATTAAAAACAGCTTGGCTTAATGCTAGAAGTATCAAAAATAAGGTAAGTGAGTTGGAGTTGTGTGTAGTAGAGCATAATTATGATATTATAGCAATAACGGAAAACTGGCTAAATAATAAAGATGCCGATGAGTATAACATAGAGGGATACACATTTATTAGGAAGGAGAGACAGAACAGAAAAGGAGGTGAGGTTGCTGTTTATGCCAAACAGGATTTAAATGTAAGTCCTCTTCAGTTGGATGATGAGCCCATCTTAGTGAGGACGTGTGGCTTCACCTGGAAAATATTAGGGAAAGAGGTCTTATTTTAGGAGTGTGTTATACAATACAATACAATACAGTTTATTTTTGTATAGCCCAAAATCACACAGGAAGTGCCGCAATGGGCTTTAACAGGCCCTGCCTCTTGACAGCCCCCCAGCCTTGACTCTCTAAGAAGACAAGGAAAAACTCCCAAAAAAAACCTAGTAGGGAAACAATGGAAGAAACCTCCGGAAAGGCAGTTCAAAGAGAGACCCCTTTCCAGGTAGGTTGGGTGTGCAGTGGGTGTCAAAAGAAGGGGGTCAATACAATACAATGCAGTTCACAGAACAGAACAATTCCTCAATATAGTAAGAAATAAAAAATATAAATTTTAGAAGTACACAGCAGAATTTAACAGTAGATGATCTATCCCATGATAAGATTTGGATTTGTGTAGAGTCCTGGAGACCTCATCCTTCATGCTGCCTCCCCCATTTGGCCATTCCACGGCTGAAACAGTGCTGGGCCAGCCAATCCGATGAAAGGACCCCTCTTTCCCACGATTCCCGCGATCCTCCATCAGGGATGATTTTTCCTTAGGCAGACAAAACAACTTGGCAGGTGGGCCATGGCACCAAGTGCCACATTTGAGTACCGAGAAGAAAAACAGAGTAAGTGAGGGTTAGTATACAATTATAACTGTCATGTTACTTATGTTTAAGTGCTAATGACTAACAACAGAGATGCAGTCTGTACAGTTAATCAGCAGCTCTAGTCAGGATATGCTAAACTGAAGTAGTGAGTCTTCAGCCGGGATTTAAAAGCTGAGACCGAAGGGGCATCTCTTATAGTAGCAAGCAGACCATTCCACAGTTTAGGGGCCCTGTAACTAAAAGCTCGACCTCCCACTGTTATTTTATTAATCCTTGGAATCATAAGCAGACTGGCATCTTGAGATCTTAATGTGCGCTGAGGTTTGTAACTCATGATAAGTTCAGACAAGTAAGCCGGACCTCGACCATTTAATGCTTTATATGTTAAAAGAAGGATTTTGAAATCTGCCCTAAACTTAACCGGGAGCCAGTGTAAGGATTTAAGAACTGGAGTTATGTGTTCGTATTTTCTTGTTCTTGTAATAATTCTCGCAGCCGCATTTTGGATTAACTGGAGGCTGTATAAAGAACAGTTTGAACATCCAGTGAACACCACATTGCAGTAGTCAATCCTACTAGAGATAAATGCATGAATTAGTTTCTCAGAATCCTGTTTATTTAAAAAGCGCCTTAATTTCCTAACATTTTTAAGATGGAAGAAACATGATTTGGACAACTTTGTAATATGCGCTTTAAATGACATGCTAGAGTCAAAGATAACTCCTAGATTGCGGGCTGATTCAGTAAAATTGACTGGGATTCCAACTGAGTTAAATGATGACAAAATATTGTTGTGATCAGCATCATTCCCTCCAACAATTAACATCTCTGTTTTATGTATTTAAAGACAAGTAGTTCTTATTCATCCACTCCTTTAATTCACTAACACAACTAATTAAAGACAGCATTGGAGAAACTTCATCTGATTTAAATGAAAGGTATAACTGGGTGTCATCTGCATACGAGTGAAAATTAACATTATGTTTCCTAATGATAGATCCCAGTGGAAGCATGTAAAGTGAAAACAGTAAAGGTCCCAGTACTGAGACCTGCGGGACACCATATTGAACTTCTGTGTATAATGATGGAGTCGTGTCAGCACATTTCTGTACATATTGGAATCGATTTGATAAGTAAGAACTAAACCAAGCGAGCACGGTGCCTGTAAGCCCAACATCATTTTCTAGCCTGTGCAGTAAAATAGAATGGTCGATGGTGTCAAACGCTGCACTTAAGTCCAACAACATAATTACAGTGGAGTTTCCTTCATCAGAGGATATCAAAATGTCATTTACAACCCGTGTTAGTGCCGTTTCTGTACTATGACCAGTGCGAAAACCAGACTGGAATTTCTCAAATAAATTGTAATGCGTAAGGTGTGTCTGAAGCTGACTGGCGACTACTTTTTCTAGTATTTTAGAGAGAAACGGTAAATTTGAAATAGGCCTATAATTATTTAGTATGTGTGGGTCAAGGTCTGACTTTTTAAGTAATGGTTTAATGACTGACACTTTTAGTGTATCAGGTACTGTGCCATGCAATAATGAACTATTGATAATGTTTAGGATAGGCGCTGCAAGAACATCCATTGCACTTTTTACTAGTTTTGTTGGCACTGGATCTAGGGAACAAGTAGTGGGCTTCATTTTAGAAATTAAACTTAAGACTTCCTTCTCAGTTACAGGATTAAAATTACTAAAGTGCTGAGTGCAACGTGAGACAGGGTCTGCTAAGCTAGTATTTGGTTTGTACTGTGATGAAGAGATCTGGGATCTTATATTTTTAATTTTCTCATTGAAGAAGTTCATAAAGACTGTACTGCTAATATCTGTTGGTATGTTGCACTGTTGATCTGAATTTCCATTTGTTAATTTAGCCACTGTTCTAAACAGTACCCGAGGATTTTTATTATTGTTATCTATTAATGTAGAATAGTATTCTGAGCGAGCTTTAAAGAGGGCTTTTTTATATTTATTAACACTCTCTGTCCATGCAATTTGAAAGACATGTAGATTTGTTGTTCTCCATCTGCACTCCAGTTTTCGACACTATAATTTAAGAGCTCGAGTGTTTTCATTAACACTAGAATTACCAGAGCCTACGATAAAACTCGTAAATCCGTCCCACCTTAAATCGCGTCTTAGATCCATTTGCACCTCTCCGCCAGAGTCCTTTGTCATCTAAATGTGCTGATAAACACAAGCTACTAGCAGCCAGCTATTCCATCCCCCCACCGACTTAGAATGAACTTCTCTCCTAGCTCAAGCCTTGCCTTGATTTGATTACCTGGGATTGAAGTGGAGTTTTAGAGTGGAAATAATTCTAGCGTTATTTGGAATACACGCATTTCATGTGTGTTCCATTTCTATAGTTGGCTGTGCAAACACATTTTTAAAACAGAAACGTTTTTCATATTCTAATAGTAAATGACAAAATGTAGGCATAAACTATATAACGTATGAAGCCTGAAGTCCATATATCAAAGAAACACTTTCACAAAAGGTACAAATAAGAGAACACGTGCGCCTTCATTCAAAAATATATAAAAAAAAAAAGCCGCGTTAGCATGCCACATTGACAGTCTTACTTCAACCGCCGCGGTGGCGTAATGGTATCAGCTATTAACTGGGAATCAGAGGGTGGCGAATTCGATCCCGCACGGCTCCACTTCGAGAAATGATCTGCTCTTATTCTTACAATTTTAGAATAACAACATAAATTTGATTTCAGTCTGTAACAGCTGGTGTAACTTATGATACTGGTAAAGGTTAGCTTTTTTTTTTTTTTTTTTTTAATTCACTTTTCATTCTCGCAGTCGCATTCAGAATCAATCCATACAACCCCATCTGACACAGCTGGTTTCACATAAATAAAAGTGCACTTTTATTCAAGACTATAACCGAAGAATAAAGAAAGCAAGTTACAGTTGGTGGTTGATACGACAGCTTGCGTGGTGCAATGTTAAGAACTGCTGATTTCCGATCCGTGCTATATAAAATCATCACATTCAAATATTAACAGTTCCCACACACCCAAGGTCCGCCATTCCTACATTTACGACATGTGTACTTGTTGCAGTGTACACACCTCTCTGTGCTATGGTTCCTATTACAGTGAATGAGCACCTGACACTGTACTTTCTTCCCTGGGGGAAGCTGAGGTCTTAGAATGGAAGTTTGTTGATGCTGTATCATCTTTTCTTTTTCCATCGCCTTTTCCTGTAAGAAGCGACGACGAAGTTCCTCTGCAAGGTGAGCCATGAACACTCTTCTTTTCTCAGCGGACCCCGTGCATGCCTTATACAGTACGTGTGCGTTCATCGCTGCTAGGTCAAGTATGTTGTAGAACACAGCAACCGGCCCCCTGCATGTTCCTGTTCGCACTGAACAAGCACGCGCCTTCTGGTCCATGATGTCAACGCCACGCTGGGGAAAAAAGAAAGACAAATATATGTGACATTTTGAAGAAATCATTTTATCACCAGAATAGCACCAGAATACTTCGTCACACTAATATGTTTTTCATTAGCATACCTTCATGTGGTTGTAGTCTGTGACCGTGTTTGTTTTTTTTTTTTTTTATCTTGCCCAATCTCCACATCATGGTGCATTGTGCTGAGAATGCAGACAGACTTCATCTTTTTGGGCACATACACTGTCAGCATGGCACTGGGAGATCTAAACACCAGCGTGGAGAATTGTTCGTGTACTGAACTGACTTTAGCTGCAGGTGGAAGTTCCCGTCACACTTTATTCATGGCGCCAAGCAGAGTTGTATTGCGGTGCAGCAGTCTATTAGCCAGCGAAAGTGACGTGAAGAAGTTGTCTGTTGTTACGGTTCTGCCTTTGTCCAGAAATGGCTCCATAAGCTTTATGACCACCGACTCGGAAAGTCTTTCTCCCGTGGGACGACTGGGATCTCTTCCTAAATAAGGAGTGGCATTGCACATGTACTTTGTCTCCAAATCTGCCGCAATCCAAAAAGGCAGAACCGTAACAACAGACAACTTCTTCACGTCACTGCCGGGGGACTACATTTTGGATTCTTAGACCCCAGTCTTACTGTTACCCACTCGCCCTGTGTGGCTGAAATTATCCAAATATTATCTGGGATAACCTTGCAGATGGAGGAGCACAAGAGCAGGAGTTTTTAGAAGTAATAAGTGACTGTTTTCTAACACAGCATGTTAAAGCACCAACAAGGGGTGAAGCCTATCTGGAGGTAGAAGTGATTGGACCACTAGGGTCATGTGACCATAATGTAATACAATTTTCAGTATTTTGTAAGAGTGCAGATGCAAAGACTAAAACTATTAAGTTGAACTTTGGTAGGCTAATTTTGAGCAGATGCGACAAAGTCTAAGTAGGATACACTGGGATAAGCTTTTAAATGTGGAGACAGTCGAGGAGCAGTGGAACAGGTTTAAAAATGTAATGTAGGACAGATACAGACCTAAATTTGGAATTAGTAGGAAATAAAAAAACTCCACTGTGGATTAATAAAGTTTTAAAAAAGAAGTTGGAAAAGAAAAAACTGCTTTATAAGGAATATAAGACTAATAACTGCAAAGTGAATCGTAGAACATATGACAATATGAGGGCAACCATTAAGAAGGATATCAGGGAGGCTATTTACTCTCGAGTTCTTAAGAAGGCTAGTGAGTACAGATATAAACCCTTGACACATATTTTTAGGAAGTCACTGCGCACTGGAGAGATTCTGAAGGACTGGAAAATGGCAAATATCATCCCATTATATAAAAAGGGTGAGAGGGCAGATCCAAGCAACTATAGGCCAGTAAGCTTAACATGCATCACAGGAAAATTAATGGAAGGAATTATTAAGGAGAAGATTGAGCAACACCTGGCATGGACGGGAGTTATTAAGAAGAGTCAGCGTGGGCTCAGAAGAGGGAGGTCGTGTTTTACCAGCATGCTGGAATTCTATGAGGAGGCAACAAAAAGATATGATCAAAGTAGAGCAGATGAGATTATTTATCTGGACTTTCAGAAAGCATTTGATAAGGTGCCATATGGGAGGTTGGGCATCAAATTAAAAGAAGTGGTAGTTCAGGGTGATGTTTTTAGATGGGTGCAGAATTGGCTCAGACACAGGAAGCAGAGGGTTATGGTGTGAGGAACCTCATCAGAACTGGCTGATGTTAAGAGTGGTGACCAGCAGGGGGCAGTGCTAGGGCCGCTGCTATTTTTAATATATAGAAATGATTTAGATAGGAATATAAGGAACAAGCTGGTTAAGTTTGCAGATGATATCCAGATAGGTGGATTAGCAGATAATTTGGAAAAAGGCTAACAGAATGTCAGGCTATTTAGCGCCTTGATGTGTGGAGTACAAGTCACAGGAGGTTCTGCTCAAGCTTTATAACACACTGGTGAGGCCTCATCTGGAGTCCTGTGTGCAGTTTTGGTCTCCAGGCTACAAAAAGGACATAGCAGCACTAGAAAAGGTCCAGAGAAGAGCAACTAGGCTGATTCAGGGCTACAGGGGTTGAATTATGAGGAAAGATTAAAAGAGCTGAGCCTTTACAGTTTAAGCAAAAGAAGATTAAGAGGTGACATGATTGAAGTGTTTAAAATTATGAAGGGAATTAGTCCAGTGGATCGAGACTGTTACTTTAAAATGAGTTCATCAAGAACAGGGGGACACAGTTGGAAACTTGTTAAAGGTAAATTTCGCACAAACATTAGGAACTTTTTCTTTACACAAAGAACGATAGACACTTGGAATAAGCGACCAAGTAGTGTGGTAGACAGTAGGACGTTGGGGACTTTCAAAACTCGACTTGATGTATTTTTGGAAGAAATAAGTGGATAGGACTGGCGAGCTTTGTTGGGCTGAATGGCCTGTTCTCGTCTGGAGTGTTCTAATGTTCTAATGTTCTTAGTGGTGATCTTCAGAACATGCAACAAGAGGTATGACCAGAGATCTTTACAAGTCAGAAATTCATAAATGAACAAATTTGTCAAATATCAGTCATCTTTATTGTTTTTGCACCAAATACCACTGGGAGTTTATTTTATGAAATGAAAAATATTATTAGGAGATGTATTTTTGTAAAAACATAACCATAATAAAAAGACAAAGTTAATTCAAATAAAAGTTCTTTTCCCATATAGAATCTTGCATAACCTAACAAAGCTGCAATGTCCTTTAAGGTAATGATATTAATACATTTTCACAAAACATTATTTTGATCAAACCAAAATCTTTCCTCCTAAGCTTTGCCATGCATTTTGAGAGTCACCCTTAATTACTTTTAGATATAATATTTAAAGTGCTTTGTTTCAGGTGTTTTATTCTTGTGTTTTTACTTTGTTCTTATTTCTTTTATAATTCACTGTACACTCTCCCCTCCAGTAATTAACATTAGCTCTTCATGCAGGTGGCGCAGTGGTAGTGCTGCTGCTTTGCAGTAAGGAGACTGTGGAAGATTGTGAGTTTGCTTCCCGGTTCCTCCCTGTGTGGATAGCGTTTTGAGTACTGAGAAAAGCGCTATATATTGTAAATGTAATGAATTATTATTATTTTAACTGTTGAGCTTTCCTATGTGTGTAAAATGGTGAGTGTCCCCTATCAGTCCAACACCTCAGTCCTCCTGTTAATGTCTCCATTTGTCTGACTGTTTGATTGTTTTTCATTCTCTGCTTTCATGTATGGTTGCTCAAGATTCCATTAAATGCTTTCCTGCTTTCATGTTTTGAATGTCCCTTTTCTATAAATTGCTGTGTAAAATTTAGAATGGCCACAAGAGGCAGTAGTTTGGCAACTAGCCAATCAGAGACTCAACAACATTGTCGTTCATCCTGCATTAGCTTCCTTCTTCAAATTAAAAGAACAGATAGCCTTCCTCATCAGGAAGGCTCAGCGACTGCCAATCAGCAGCTGGATCAGGCTCAGTCTGGAGGAGGAAAAAAACAGAAAGAAAACACCACAAAGACAGGTCATGGCCGGTCCTAATTGGGCGACAGACACATTACATGGTGTGCCTGTGAACCTGCTGTTGAACTGAGTTTCAGCAGACAGTGTTGTTGGGGGTTTGTAAAGTGCCGTTGGGGCGACGTTATGGGGACCCTGGGGTCACACCCACCACACTCAGCTTTGTTCACACCGATGCAAACTAAGTGATCATCTAAGTTGGACTCAGCCAGCCACGAGAAGACATCAGAATGGAGCTCAGAACCGGGCCAAAGGCAGACATCAAAAGTTCAAAATGAAATGGCTGTAAGCTAATAAACCACCTAGTGAGCCGGGAGTTCATATCTTACAGCCAGTAGAGCCATTGGAGTGAAATGTGTCTGTCACCAAGGTAAACTGCCTACCCCACAAGTAATATGTGGAGCGCCTCCTCTGCCCACTTAATCACCTGACATTTCTTCTCGATAGTCGAGTAATGACGCTCCCAGGGAAGCACTTTTCTGCTCAGAAATGTGATGGGGTGTTCTTCCCCCTCTAAGCACTGAGAGAGAACTGCCCCCCAAACCAAATGCACTCACATCACATTCACTCACTATTAAGAGTGAAAAATAATAAATAAATAATTATTACTGTTCCTATTTTTGTGTACACCGTCTGTTTATTCCAAATTAGCAATTGCTTTAGGAGAATCAACGTTAACACAAGCATGTCATTTCAACAATACTTACCTGTAAAACGTGACTATAACAACTTCTTAGTTGTTTTCACTTTTGTCCCTTATCTTCTCTATTTCCTTCAGTAATGGCTTCCATCCATCCATTATCCAACCTTCTATATCCTAACTACAGGGTCACGGGGTCTGCTGGAGCCAATCCCAGACAGCACAGGGCGTAAGGCAGGACACAAACTCCGGACCAGCCCACCACAGGGCACACACACACACACACACACACACACACCAAGCACACACTAGGGACAATTTAGGATCACCAATGTGCCTAACCTGCATGTCTTTGGACTGTGGGAGGAAACCCACGTAGACATGGAGAGAACATGCAAACTCCACATAGGGAGAACCTGAGAAGTGAACCCTTAAGGGTCTAACTGCGATGCAGCAGTGCTACCACTGGGCCACCGTGCCGCCCTACAGCTTATCTCACTGCTGTATTTGTATTAATTTACAGAGCTCGGCAGCTGCACAGTAAGGGCAATGGGGGCTGGGGGGTAAACAATAGCCTGCAATTTAAAATGGTGCTCTGGTCAGTCAGCCATGCAGTTTTGCTGCCATAGTTTGGGATAACATGAAAGATCCACCAGATCTCTAACCAGTAGTGAAATAAATGTAATTTGCTAGATCGCCTCTAAATAATCTTAATTAAGTTCTGCCATTTTCTTTTTGCTTTGGTGCATAAAGATACGAAGATCCTCTTTAATATCTCAGACTACCAGAAAGCATTTGTGCCAACATGATAAGTTAGATACCCTCAGCCAGAAAGTCTAATTTAGCCTTAATGTCTTCTCCCCTGGAAGGCATTTAACTTGAACTGCTGGATTAACATAATTTAGAAGTCTAACATTCCACATTATGGAGACACTAATTATGAGCACTTTGTTGTCAGCCTCAACAGATGCACTACTGAGTATTGAGTATGTGTTCTTGGTCCGATTCGGTGGCATGGGTGCTGAGAGACTAAATTTTGACTTCCTAGTCCCCATCTCACCGTTACCCACTTACCCTGAGGCTGAATTGGTGTTGCTGACTTTGGCCGTGCATTGACTACAGTGGGGTCTGCAGAGCCTGAGCCCAAATCTGAAATGGCCGAATTGTCTAACTCTAAACAAACCAAGTCAATCCAGTTTTGCCTAATAGCTATCAGGTTTCTAGTGTGGTCCTTCAAAAAATTCATATTTTCCTAACAAGTCTAACCTTAACTATATATTTTTATCAATTGAAACCGTCTGCATTGTTGGCAAGAAAACCTTAGCTGTACATTCTGCAGTACATGCAACACATAAACATGCCAACAACAAGCAGAGAATACATAGGACTTCTGTTTAGGGCTCATTCCACCCTTAGCGCTTCTGTGTCTTCAGAGTTCAGCTGGTTGGCAGAGAGACGCTCGTGTTCAGGCTTTCACTATTAGCTTGATGACCAACATCACTTTGATCAACACTACTTTCTAAGTTTAGTGTCAGATTTTACCCCAACTGGAAATTTTGTTTTCAGATGAATTTGATTGTTTTTCCTCTCCTGTTAAATTATCAGCTCTTCTCTTCTTCTGTAGTTCTTCAGTCTTCTGCAGAACTCTGTTAGTTCATGTGTGAGTGAGATACTCCTGTCACACCAGGCCAGAACCTCCAATGGCCAGCCAAGAAGAAGAGCTCACCCAGTCCAGCTTACTTCCAACTGCTACCCATAGGCTTTTCCTGACTAGGCCCAAGAATGGGTAAACTGGTTTCAAAGTTCAAAATAAGACTAAATGTTCCAAAATAATTTACAAAAGGGAGAAACTCAAACCAAAAAGGCAACCAGGGTTAGTCATGGAATACACATTTATAAGCAAAAAGAATAACAAAGTAATTTAATGAAACTACAAATCAGTACAAAAAACCCTGGTTGAAACCCAACAAGCTGTTGTGTGAGAAGACTTAATGGTTTAGAACCTCTGCTGGGTCTCCTTGCTTTTGTAGGTTTGGATTGCGTAATGGGCTTAGTGGTTTGCATTATTTAGATGCTGGTATCGACCCTTGCTGGTATTTCTGACTCTGAATTTTGTCCAGTTCATCTCCTAGTCCTGTCTCATCCTGCGCAAGGCACAACAGAATCCTGGACCTTCTCAAAATGAGTAGCTCTAAAATGAAATTGTAAAATTGAAGGAATTACAAAATCATGTCAGAGAACTAAAATGTCATGTTAGTGATGCGCTGCCTTCATTTCAACGGTGACTTGATGGATTTAACAAACAACAGAAGGTAACTGTAGTGGTCACAAAGAGCCAACAAGGCCTCACTTCTCATGATTCTCCGGTGATTTCATGGCATCCCTGATATTTGATCAGCAATCCACAACACACCTGAACGTCAGGACAAAGATAACTTTTATTGTTCCACTTCTGCATTGTAAGCCACTTGAATGGGTGTTCATAAGATACGATGCAAATCATCCATCTTGCTTTTCTCCTCTTGAGATTATTTTATTAAGAGGTTTAGAAAGAGTTTTTGATATTCCTGTCTGTTCTGAGGTAGCTGTCAGTTTAATCAGAATAATAAAAGAGTAAGTCATGATGAAATGACCTTTAAACAGTTGTGGCTGATGTGGGCTGATGTGTTGGTATCTCTTCATTTAACCGAGGATGTTATCATCTGAAATTAAAGATGAATTAGGAAATCACACCATAGAAAATATTTTGCAAGAAGCTGTAAATTTAGTACTAGAGAGAAGAGCACACTACAGGGGCAGTTCAGAAAAACAGGACAATCCTGGGGGAAAAAAGTAACTCATAAGGATGAGAACAGCGATTTAATGAAAAACTGTGTTTGATCTTAACTCTGGAGACATTGTAGCCAAATGCCAAAAGTATGCAAGGGTAGGCTGGGTGGCAGTGAAGTGCAGACATTTTGGTGGGCTGTGGCTCAAAAGGGTAGAAGGGGCACTTAATGGGACAGGATTTGTTACATTTTAATTGCGGGCACAGATTAGTGTCCTCTTTTATTTCTGTTTTTTGAAATTCATTGGAAATTTGGGTTTAATATTCACAACTTGGCAAGTCCAAAAGCCTGTAGGTGCTGATAGTGTCATTATGAGAACTGATGCTGCTTCCCCTCTGCTGGTTAACCAGCTGTGTGTGTGTCATTCATAGGGCACTGTTGAGGTTCTGTGTGCATGTGTGTGTTAATCCTAAGGTGCGACAGTAGACCAAACCAGTAACAAACCTGATGAGTAGACTTACTCCTAGGTAAAGGATAAGTAGAGGGAAATATCACGATAACACAGGGTCTATACTTAGGGAGGAAAGAGACCATTAAAGACTTCAGCAGCTGTTAATGCCATTCAACACAGTGAGGCACTAACAGACTTAATTAACTTGAACTTCTACGTCCAGTACTGTATATTCTGCAGAGATAACAGACAAATACCAGGCGTTACAAAATGAAACACACAAACTGAACAATTCAAATCAATGTCCATACAGCAAGCTTCATGGTCAGGTGGTCTGCCTTGAGCAGTTACAGAGTCTTTTACGCCAGCTGGGATTCTCATGAAAGTTGTGAAGCTCTTTTAAATGACAGGGTACTCCCATTATGTTGGGGTCTTTTCATGACAACATGATGTCCTCAGCCTTTTCTTCTTATATGCAGGTGTGATGCTTGTGAATGTAGAGACGCTATTAGCAGGCGTCAAGCTCAATGATGATGTCAAACACTGCTCCTTTCATCTACTAAAAGCTCGATGTCTCCAATCCATCCCAAGCACTGTCTATCTCTGTCTCTTTTGCTGTCTCTCTCATGTCTTTAACTCTTTGTCATCGAGTGTCCAATCTGGCACTTTCACACCATTCCCTAATGAAGTGGCTCTACTGGAAAATCTGTGGAAACCAGCATGATACAGCAAGTCTTGTAACTTCAGTTGAAATCAGACAACTGATAACCTGTCAATGATCTGAGACTCGTAGCGTATGGCTCAGTGAGGACACTCTGATCATTGTCACACATTTCTACAGAATGACGTGTCCCAATCGCTTATTGCAGATCTTCTTAAGATGTGATTTACAGCTGACAGACTTGTGCAGCAGCTTGGTGCTCTTCGTTTCAGTGTTTAGTGTGCATGTGTGTGCGAGTAATACTACTTGTTTTACCTGCATCTTGTCAAGTCGACAACATCTACAGCCAACAGGAACTTCTCAAGATCAGAGTGTGCAGTGAGGGGAGTGTTTCACTAGAGTTTCTCCGCTCCCACAACATTCTGGTAGACATAGCGAGGAGTCCCGGCTCTCCGTGGATCATCATCCCTACAGGCAGGTGACGGAGGTGGCACAGAGAGAGAAAACATAAACGAGGCTGCAGGGCTGGCACGTTAGCGAGGTTACGCAGGCAGCCGGTTAAACCACCGCTCCCCAGTGTTTTTCTGACCAATTCCAGATCTCTCATCAACAAAATCAATGAACTGAGGCTACAGGTGGCAACAAATAACATCGTAAAGAACAGTTGCATTCTGTTGATCACGGAATCCTGGCTTTACTCATTGATCCTGGCCTCTGCTATCCAGCTAACAGGCTACACTGCACAGCGCCATGACAGGACCAGTGACTCCAGTAAGAGCAGAGGAGGGGGGCTGTGTGTGTACGTAAAAAACAACTGGTGTACAAATACAGTCACTGCTCCCCGAACCTGGAGTATATGACTGTTAGACGCAGACCCATTTATCTCCCTAGAGAGTTTACTGTGGTCATGATTACCGCTGTTAACACAGCACCGAATGCTAATGCAAACTCGGCTATTGAACTTTAACACCGCAGTATTAGCAGTCAGCTGACCAAGCACCCTGATGCTATGTATATCATTGCTGGGGACTTTAACCATATGGATTTAAAACCTGTGCTCCCTAAGTTCCATCAGCACATCAAGTGTGCCACCAGAGGAGCTAACACTTTGGATAAAGTCTACAGAAACATTAAACAGGGCTACAGGGCTACACCGCTACCTCACCTGGGCCACTCTGACCACACGTCACCGTTTTTAATTCCGGCATACATCCCACTCAGTAAAACTGCCCGTAACAGCACAAGGACAGTTAAAACTTGGCCAGATGGAGACTCTCAGCAGCTTCAGGACTGTTTCAGTAGGACCAACTGGGACATCTTTGAACACCCAGAAATTGAAGTGTTTAGTGACAGCGTACTGTGTTATATTAAGAACTGCACAGACATTGTCACAGTGGATAAACGTATCCAGATATACCCCAATCAGAAGCCCTGGATGACCAGGGAAGTCCAGAGGCTTCTGAAAGAGAGGAACACTGCCCTCAGGTCTGGTGACAAGGTCCTCTACAGCACAGCCCATGCCAGTCTAAAGAGGGGCATCCGAGAGGCCAAGTTAGATTATAAAAGAAAGGTCGAGGAACACCTGGACAGCAACAATAGCAGGCAAGTGTGAATGGGTGTCCAGCATATGACCAACTACAGGACCAGTTCTGGAGCTGTGGGAGGTGATTTATCGCTGGCTGAGGAACTGAACCCCTACTTTGCCCGGTTTGAAGTGAATCCCCCAGAGACAGACAGACCCCATCCAGAAACCAACAACGGTCCCATCTTCACTGTGGGGGAGCACGAGGTGAGTCGCACGCTGCGGGCTGTCAACCCACAGAAGGCAGCTTGACCTGACGGCATCTCAGGACGCGTGCTGAAAGACTGTGCAGACCAACTGGCTGGGGTCTTCACCAGGATATTCAACTAGTCTCTGTCTCAGTCCACTGTGCCATCCTGCCTGAAATCCTGTCATAGTGCCTCTGGCCAAGAAACAGACCATCACCAGTCTTAATGACTACAGGCCAGTTGCACTGACCCCTGTGGTTATGCAGGGCTGCTCTTTATAGACTTCAGCTCTGCCTTTAATACCATCTTATCCCACAGACTGGTGACCAAACTGTCAGACATAGGACTTCCACACTCCACCTGCCTTCCGATCAAGGACTTCCTGAGTGATCGCACTCAGAGGGTTAGAGTGGGCCCCTACTTCTCTATACCCATCAGCCTCAGCACTGGCTCCCCACAGGGCTGTGTGCTGAGCCCCCTGCTCTATACCCTCTACACCCACGACTGCACTCCTGCCCACCACAGTAACACAATTGTTAAGTTCGCTGACGATACCAAGGTAGTAGGGCTCATCTCTGGGGGGGATGAGTTCATCGACAGGGATGAGGTGGAGCGGCTGAAAATGTGGTGTAGGAACAACAACTTGCTCCTAAATATAGCCAAGACCAAGGAGCTCATCGTGGACTTCAGGAAGAAGGAAGACAACATCCAGCCACTCATCATCAATGGGGACTGTGTGGAGAGGGTCTCAGACTTCTGCTTCTTGGGAGTCACCATTAGGGAGGACTTGACCTCGGGAACACACACAGCTGAGGTAGGCCCAAAAGAGACTTTACTTCCTGAGGGGTCTCAGGAAGAACAACATCCCTGAGAAACTTCTGGTGTCCTTTTACCGCAGCACAGTAGAGAGCATCCTGGTCTACTGTCTCTGTGCGTGGCTTTCCAGGTGCACAGTAGCACAGATGAAAGAGCTCCACAAGGTCATTAAGGTCACCCAGCGGATAGTTGGCTGTCCTCTCCCCTCACTAGAAGAACTACATAGTTCCTGTTGTCTCAGAAACGTCAAGAAAATTCTTCAGGACCCATCACACCCAGGACATGCATTGTTTGAGATCCATAAAGACTAAGACAAATAGACTGAGAAACAGTTTCTATCCTTCAGCCATCACCATGCTGAATGCTGCTAAGTGGTCAATCTGACCGAGTGCACCTTCATGTTTATAATATAATACACTCTCATGTTTACAATACAGCTCTAAGTTAACATTGGATAAAGGACAAGTGCAATATGACGTATGTATGAATGGATAATTTTAGTGTAACTTGAGTAATTGTGTTTTGCTTTTATTTTATTTTTGCATTTTAAAATTGCACCTAAATTTCGTTGTACAATGTCTCATTGCTACAATGACAATAAAGATTTTGATTTGATTTGACTAACATGCTGCCTAAGCCAGCCCGCCATGTTCATCTCCCGTTACTTACATTATTAATGTAGTATTAGCCTCTCCTTATGAGCGCCACATTCCCGTTTACATATTTTATTCAATTACAAGATGAATCTCAAAAACCCTGTCTTTCTTTCACACAAATTTAAATTTTTCAAGTCTTATTTAACAAACTGTAAAAAAAAACTCTTTGTCACCCCAATACAGCAGTCTTCAGTCATCAGATCTCATAACGATGGTCCTTCCCAAAGATGGCACAGTTTGATATTTTATTATTGTAGATTCTGAAATGAGAAAGTGAGACATAAGGAGCGAGTTAAAGGTTTGAATTCAGGACAAACCTCCAGCCATTTGAAAATAAGACAAACAGCTAACAGGGAAGACGCTGTGACTGGTGACTTGTGAAATGTCACTGCACGTCACTGCACATAAGCTACTGGCACTAAACAGAAACCTGCTCTGTTCAGACTGGAAGCCTTGTTACATCTTCATGTTGATTAGAACAATTAGAGTTTAGCAGAACAATTGGCAGGGACAGAGAAGACTTATTTGAAATGACATTCATGAATTCCTGCTAAATTCTAAAGAAACTCTTTACACAAAAAAGAAAATGAATGTTTAACAGTTGCAGGAAATACATAATATGTAAAGTTCTTCCCAGTGAGACATGGAGGGTTCAATAGCAGCCTTTTAGGTTGAGCAGAATTAGTCATTATGCTAACAATAAATGTAGGAGTTTAGCGCCTGATAGTCCTTAATAATTCCTTCCACCATAACCCAAACACAGATCTAATAGGATTTACACTGATCATAAATCTGACGCTGTCTGGTAAATAAGGACTTATCATTGCCAAAAACATTTTTATTTAAAGCAAACTGTATGTCTTAGCGAGGAAGGCGACAGATGGCATTACTCACAATTAAGGCCGATTCCCTGATGTATTTTGTATCATTTTAATCTTGAGATGTGTTGTCTGATGTACAATTCTTAACTGAAAAGCAGCGTGTTTTACACAAATCCATGTGTGAATTTACTGTAAGATGTCATTAAGATGACAGATTGTGTCTGCCTTGACAAAGTAACAATCCACAGGGGTCTTAAGGTGAGGCTGTGTCCCCTAAAATCTCATATCACCCTGATTCCTTTAAGCTCTGCTTTGTTGTCAGAACATGAGCTCTCCTGCTGACTCGTTGCCTTACAATACCACACTTTACATCTTTTTAACACGAGGCCCCTCAGCAAACCAGCAATTCTAGACATGGATCACTGAGGTGAAGTCATTGGCAGATGAGGGGAGAGAATGGAAGGTGAAGAGACTCCTCATCAGGCAGGCCATGGACACCTGCAGAGACGTCAGAATCAGTCTTAATGTCTCTCTCATCTCTGGATGGCTTTTTAAACGATCAATCAGTAAGCACTAATATTAGATAAAACATGATATATTCCTTCATTCAATGAAAGGCATAGCTGACCAAGAGACACACGATGACTGCACACATGAAGAGACCTAAATGCTTACAAACAAGTTTTACTTTCTGATCTTTTGTGATTCTCCATTTGGACTGGAAAGGAGTTTCTCTGCTTATGCACAAGTCAGTCGAAAAGAAAACATAAAAGATTTTTACCTCACAACTTTCACATTGGATTTGCCATTCAGAGCGTCATGAATTTTTGCTGCTCCAGCATCTGTGATGTTGTTGCTGCTTAGGCTGAAAAAAGAGGAAAAGTGTCAGCGATAATAAAAAAGTCACACACAATAAAAACAAATCAGAAGGACGTGACACTTACTCAATGACGTGGAGTGAGTCCCCTTGGCTGAGAGTCGATGCAAGTATTTGAGTGGCTTCATCATTTAGATTGTTGTTTGAAACACTACAATGAAAAGAAGACAAGCAAACTGAAAACTCCATTTTAACAGCCTGACAACAGTGTCTGCTAGTAAATGAAGAATAAACATCCTCTTGTGTTAGGGTCAGCACCGACCCGTTTTACTTTTTAAATGCATAAAACTACTACCTAATATTGTTTATTGCATCAAGGCTTTTTGACTTTGTCAGAATCTGTATTTAATTAAAATAAAACAAAAAAAACCCAATTGTACTAAATTATAAAATGCTCTGGTGAAAATGATTCCCTTTGTGTTGGTAGGGTCAGTTTTGAGCCAGTTATAATTTAAAGTTATAAAACAATAGTTAGGGTCAAAACCAAAATCCTAAACACACTTTGAGGGGCTTCTCTCTTTGCCTGTGTGTCTCCTTACCTGAACAAACAAAACAAACAAACACAGACAGACCTGTTCAGACATGGAAGGCTTTTATAAAACAAATTTAGTTTAGCGTTGGTGACTTGCAGAGTACACATCTTCTGTTTGCAGCAGTCAAAAATGAGAAGAAGATTTACAGTAAGCCAAGCTCTGGATCAGATCTTTTCTGAAAATGAGGCAGAGGACACAGAACAGCATAGTGATACAGATGAGCAGGTTTCCGAGGAGGAAGACATTGTAGAGTATCTACCAAAGGCACAGACACATCTGATGAGTCTGATGAGGAGGTCACCGATGCTGAAGCTGCACTCACTCCTGCTGAAACGTTCAAATCCAAAAGTGGTAACATCTGTTGGAGCTCAGTACCTCCTGACTTACATGGCAGGGCAGCTGCTGCAAATATCATCAAAATGACCCCTGGAATCACAAGGTTTGCTGTGACGAGAGTAAGTGACATCAAGACATGTTTTGATCTGTTTATGCCATTGTCACTAATGAAAGTCATGATTGCTATGACAAACCTTGAAGGAAAAAAGGTTCATGGCGACATGTGGAATGACATTGATGAGGAATACCTGGATGCTTATATTGGTGTTCTTCTTCTTGCTGGTGTTTACAAATCCAGCAATGAGGCCACTGATAGTCTCTGGGATGCGTTGACAGGCAGAAATATTTTCCAGGCAACAATGTCACTTCAGTCATTTCGAATGATATCAAGACTCCTTAGATTTGACAACAGTGAAACTAGAGAAAAATCTGACAAGCTTGCTCCCATCAGGGATGTCTGGGAAAGGTGGGTGCAGCTCCTTCCACTGATGTTCAACCCAGGGCCAGAGGTAACAGTAGATGAACGTTTTGTCCCTTTCCGTGGAAAATGCCCTTTCTGGCAGTACATGCCTAGTAAGCCAGGGAAATACGGCATAAAAATTTGGGCAGCCTGTGATGCAAAAACCAGCTATGCATGGAATCTGCAGATTTACACAGGCAAACATGCAAGTGGCATTCCTGAGAAAAATTAAGGAAAACAATATGATAAGTCCTCGATATGACTACTGGACTGCGGGGTCACAATATCACATGTGACAATTTCTTTACCAGCTATGACCTTGGACAAAATCTTCTCAGGTGGAAACTTACCATGGTGGGCACAGTAAAAAAAAATAAACCTGAGCTGCCTGCCGAAATTGTGCAGCTGAAGGACAGGGCTCCACTTTCTTCACAATTTGCTTTTACAGACACCACCACGGTTGTTTCATATTGTCCAAAAAAACACCGGAGTGTGATACTTATGTCCACTTTTCACAAAGACGCAGCTGTGTCATCAGCAAGTGACAAAAAGCCCATAATTATCTTGGACTATAATAAAAACAAAGGTGGAGTGGACAACCTGGACAAGCTGACTGCCACCTACACTTGGTCACCAATTCGGACCCAGAACAGATTCTCAGCACTCCGCAGCGCGCCTGTGGAAACTGAGAATAAGAAAGTGCTCATAATTGGCGATTCCATAGTGCGGAATGTTAGAATTCCAAACTCTGTTAAACCAGCAGTTAATGTTAAGTGCCTCGCAGGGGCCAAGATTTCTGGCATAGAGGCCGCATTGGACCGTGTCGCCGACGATGAAGTATCTACCTTATTGCTGCATGTCAGCACTAATGATATTTATTCACAGCAATCTGAGGTATTAAAGAGGAACTTCATCTCTCTTTGCATCAAAGCTAAAAGAAAATGTCGGAATTTAGTTGTATCTGGCCCCTTACCAAGATTATATAGAGGGGATGTGATTTATAGTAGATTGCATTCCCTTCACTGCTGGCTAGAAACCTGGTGTGCAAACAAAAGCATAGCGTTTGTGAACAATTGGGATGATTTTTGGGAGAGGCCTGGATTTTTCAGAAGAGATGGTCTTCATCTTAACTGGAGGGGATCTTATGTATTATCCCAAAATATGGCAGCAAAACTGCCTGGTTGACTGATTAGAGCACCATCCAGGCCGCAGTCATGTGATCTTAAATCACAGGCTGTTGTTTATCGCACCTGTTACTTTCCTGAAGCTGTTACCCATAATCCTTGTCTTGGGGCATCCAGTAAATTTAATCTTGATACAAACCTTAAATTAATTGATAACCAAAAAATAAGGTGTATAATTAGACCAAGGGATAAAACCAGACCCTCCACCAGGGGCATCTGTAATAGAAATTTACTACAAATTAAAACAAAAAGTATATCACCAATTCAGAAAGAAGCATACAGTTTTAAATGCTGCTTATTGAACATTCGCTCTCTTGGCACTAAAGCTGTTTTGGTAAATGATATTATATTAAGTACAAAATCTGATCTGTGTCTTCTCACCGAAACCTGGCTTAGTAAATGTGACACTGTCCCCCTAGCGGAGGCGTCACCAGATGGATACTCGTTCCTTCATAAGTCTAGAGATTCAGGTCGAGGAGGGGGCCTTGGAATAATTCATTGTAACAAAATGCAAATCACTTCTAAAAATTTAGGCAACTTTACATCCTTTGAAGCATTCATTTTAAATATTAAAACAGATTCCAACACAATTATAGTGCTAGTCTATAGACCACCAGGGCCGTATTCATTGTTCATGTCTGAATTTAGCAACCTTCTATCTGACTTGGCTATAAATTATGATCACGTAGTACTGATGGGAGATTTTAACGTACACATTGATGTGGAAACTGACACTTTTAGCAAATGTTTTACTTATTTGTTAAATTCAGTAGGATTTTGTCAGAATGTCAAAGGTCCAACTCATAATCATAACCACACATTAGATTTAATTATAACTTACAAAGTTGAAATTCAAAATTTAATTATTACTCCATTAAATGAAGTTATTTCTGATCACTACTTAATTACAGTTGATTTGGTCCTGCCCTTGCCAACACACTCCCAGATTAAAACAAAGACAGTGCGACATCTAGATTGCTTCAAAATTTATAGATACTTTGAGCAAGGCGAGTGTAATTGTGGAAAACCATTTAGATCAGTTAACATCAAATGTAAACATGGAAAACAATTTAGATCAGCTAACATCACATTATAATGTGACCTTGAGAGATGCTCTGGACACAGTGGCTCCCCTTAAAGCAAAAGTGATCAAAGCACATAGAAACTCTCCCTGGTTTAATGAAAACACTCGAGCTCTTAAATTAGAGTGTCGAAAACTGGAGCGCAGATGGAGAACAACAAAGCTACATGTCTTTCAAATTGCATGGACAGAGAGTGTTAATAAATATAAAAAAGCCGTCTTTAAAGCTCGGTCAGAATATTATTCTACATTAATAGATAAAAATAAAAATCCTCGGGTACTGTTTAGAACAGTGGCTAAATTAACAAATAGAAATTCAGATCAACAGTGCAAAATACCAACAGACATTAGCAGTACAGACTTTATGAACTTCTTCAATGAGAAAATTAAAAATATAAGATCCCAGATCTCTGCATCACACTACAAACCAAATACTAGCTTAGCAGACCCTGTCTCACATTGCACTCAGCACTTTAGTAATTTTAATCCTGTAACTGAGCAGGAAGTCTTAAGTTTAATTTCTAAAATGAAGCCCACTACTTGTTCCCTGATCCAGTGCCAACAAAACTAGTAAAAAGTGCAATGGATGTTCTTGCAGCGCCTATCCTAAACATTATCAATAGTTCATTATTCCATGGCACAGTACCTGATGCACTAAAAGTGTCAGTCATTAAACCATTACTTAAAAAGTCAGACCTTGACCCACATATACTAAATAATTATAGGCCTATTTCAAATTTACCATTTCTCTCTAAAATACTAGAAAAAGTAGTCGCCAGTCAGCTTCAGACACACCTTATGCATTACAATTTATTTCAGAAATTCCAGTCTGGTTTTCACACTGGTCATAGTACAGAAACGGCACTAACACGGGTTGTAAATGACATTCTGATATCCTCTGATGAAGGAAACTCCACTGTAATTATGTTGTTGGACTTAAGTGCAGCATTTGACACCATCGACCAATCTATTTTACTACACAGGCTAGAAAATGATGTTGGGCTTACAGGCACCGTGCTCGCTTGGTTTAGTTCTTACTTATCAAATTGATTCCAATATGTACAGAAATGTGCTGACACGACTCCATCATTATACACAGAAGTTCAATATGGTGTCCCGCAGGGCTCAGTACTGGGACCTTTACTGTTTTCACTTTACATGCTTCCACTGGGATCTATCATTAGGAAACATCATGTTAATTTTCACTCGTATGCAGATGACACCCAGTTATACCTTTCATTTAAATCAAATGAAGTTTCTCCAATGTTGTCTTTAATTAGTTGTGTTAGTGAATTAAAGGAGTGGATGAATGAGAACTATGTGTCTTTAAATACAGATAAAACAGAGATGTTAATTGTTGGAGGGAATGATGCTGATCACAACAATATTTTGTCGTCATTTAACTCAGTGGGAATCCCAGTCAATTTTACTGAATCAGCCCGCAATCTAGGAGTTATCTTTGACTCTAGCATGTCATTTAAAGCGCATATTACAAAGTTGTCCAAAACATGTTTCTTCCATCTTAAAAATGTTAGGAAATTAAGGAGCTTTTTAAATAAACAGCATTCTGAGAAACTAATTCATGCATTTATCTCTAGTAGGATTGACTACTGCAATGCGGTGTTCACTGGATGTTCAAACTGTTCTTTATACAGCCTCCAGTTAATCCAAAATGCGGCTGCGAGAATTATTACAAGAACAAGAAAATACGAACACATAACTCCAGTTCTTAAATCCTTACACTGGCTCCCGGTTAAGTTTAGGGCAGATTTCAAAATCCTTCTTTTAACATATAAAGCATTAAATGGTCGAGGTCCGGCTTACTTGTCTGAACTTATCATGACTTACAAACCTGAGCGCACATTAAGATCTCAAGATGCCGGTCTGCTTATGATTCTAAGGACTAATAAAATAACAATGGGAGGTCAAGCTTTTAGTTACACGGCCCCTAAACTGTGGAATGGTCTGCCTGCTACTATAAGAGATGTCCCTTCGGTCTCAGCTTTTAAATCCCGGCTGAAGACTCACTACTTCAGTTTAGCATATCCTGACTAGAGCTGCTGATTAACTGTACAGACTGCATCTCTATTGTTAGTCATTAGCACTTAAACATAAGTAACATGACAGTTATAATTGTATACTAACCCTCACTTATTCTGTTTTTGTTCTCGGTACTCAAATGTGGCACTTGGTGCCACGGCCCACCTGCCAAATTGTTTTGCCTGCCTAAGGAAAGGTCATCCCAGATGGAGGATTGCAGGAATCGTGGGAAAGAGGGGTCCTTTCATCGGATTGGCTGGCCCAGCACTGTTTCAGCCGTGGAATGGCCAAATGGGGGAGGCAGCTTGAAGGATGAGGTCTCCAGGACTCTATACAAATACAAATCTTATTATGGGATATATCATCTACTGTTAAATTCTGCTCTGTACTTCTAAAATTTATATTTTTTATTTCTTACTATATTGAGAAATTGTTCTTTTCTGTGTACTGTATTGTATTGTATTGACCCCCTTCTTTTGACACCCACTGCACACCCAACCTACCTGGAAAGGGGTCTTTCTTTGAACGGCCTTTCCCTAGGTTTCTTCCATTTTTTTCCCCCCTACAAGGGAGTTTTTCCTTGTCTTCTTAGAGAGTCAAGGCTGGGGGGCTGTCAAGAGGCAGGGCCTGTTAAAGCCCATTGCGGCACTTCCTGTGTGATTTTGGGCTATACAAAAATAAACTGTATTGTATTGTATTGTACTTGCTAGAGAATGACCAGGAGATGGCCAATGGTTGTGTTTTATAACATTCTAGATGTGTCTGCATACAATGCATTTGTGTTGTGGACCCACATTCACCTAGGGTGGAACTCAACCAGAAAAAACAAGCGGAGAATGTTTCTTGAGGAGTTAGGAAGTTCCCTTGTCAAGGCACACATTGAGCGAAGGGAACGGGTGTCCCAGGACCCAGCCGCTGCAGCCTTGGTCAGACAGCTGCAGAGCTCACGTAGCACTCCGTCCACACCATCAGCAACACAAAGAGCATCAGTGCCAGCATCCTCTTCGGCCAGCACTGCCTCAACATCAACCTACACAGCCACAGCCACAACCCCACTGAGGCCACCTGATTCTAAAAGAAAGAGGTGTCAGGTCTGCCCTAGCAATAAAGACAGAAAGACAGACGTACTCTGCTTCTACTGCAAAAAATAGATTTGCAAAGAACACACTAAAAGTGTCACTTTTTGCCACACATGCATCTAAATGCACATGCATGTTCTTGCACACAAAGACGTTTTTTGGAACTAGAGCCTCATTTCTATTGGTTTGATTTGCTTGATTGTTCGTTGTTTGTTTGACCTTGCAAATCCACATTTTGAGATTTACTTGTTTAGCTTTCCATTTATATTAAAGTTATTTTTGAAAATACTTTTTTGCCTTTTTCTTTGAAATAAATATATATGGGTCAAATTTGACCCGTAACACCATAGATGTTACTATAGTAATTAATATTATAATAAAAAATATAGATAACAAATTTATTTAAGAGATGTGTTCTAATACCCCTCAGTAATAGTCAGGTAACATAACAACCTTTTATTTATTTAAATAATTCTCTTGAGGTTCATTTAATCATTTATTAAAATTGAAAACGAGAGGTATGCTGTTAAAGTAAAAGCTCATGAGGTCACAGCAAAAATATTAAAAACATTCTTTTAATGGACAAAGAAGCGTAACAAAGTAACCAAGAGGTGAGGAAAAAAATTGGATGATAAATAATTGTTTTGAGGGTAATATGGCTGATTAAAGACACGGGTCAAAACCGACCCGTTAACATAAGAGATAGTAACAGAAAGCTAACATAAGAGGAAGGATAAACATCCGTGTTATTGGATCATTTTTAAGTAGCCAGTCCTGTGTGACTACAAGTTTGCACATTGGTCTTAATCTAGTGGGGTGACTTTTTAATCTTAATAACCACCAGATCATCTACGTCAAGTAGCGTAACTGCATGGCAGCTATCCTGTTAGCCAACAATTGTTCAACTTGCTTTCTCTGAGTTTGATCTGATGTGTTGGTCAAAGATAAAGAGAAAGCTCAGCAGATTCACTGCCCTACTAAAACACACCTAAAAGGACATCCATCTTTGTAATAACACGCTGAACTCTTCCTTACTCTGATGAGAAGACACAAGCACCTATAAGCAGGCATGGCCTGTAGCTGGAGGTGGACTTTGTTCCCATCAGCAGAAGCTACAGCTTTCATTGAAAACAAGGCCCACACATCTCTTCAGTCTCTTTGGACCTGAAAGCTCCTCTCTTAGGACCTGGACACTCTCAGATCTCTCTAACTAGTGTGTGGAGAGGATCACTAGCTTACAAAGATACACACCTCCATGGCAGTCAATGAGCACAGTCCGGGGAAAGAAGACTTACTTCAAGGAGGTAATCTGAGCATAAAGTCTTTTGTCAGAAACATTTGTGATTTTCATTAAAAAGCTGACAAGGACATGACAAGGAGTCTTACACTCAACGTGAACTGTTGTAGGACAATGCCACACCATGGACATGAACAAAGGCTAACAAGACAAAGTCAACAAACACAATTCTTCCTTTGAACCCAAAACCAAGACACACAAATCAAAGTATTGTACATCATCCCTGACACTAGGAGTACTGTTAACAATGCTAATGAATGTTGAGTTCTTCCATTTCTAATTATTTCATCAGTGTGAATGTAATGTGTCTGTCCTTCCTTGACTTTTCCTAAATGTTTACACTGCAGCTACTGTTGTTTCAACTATAGAATTCCATTCAGAAGAGGAGGTTAATAATATTTTTCATCTTATTACCTCTGCAAAAAATGCTATAGTGCGCTAGTACTCAGGTGTGAATCACTGTTTCTCTCTCCTGGCATCGCACTTTTGCATGTAAAGACAGGCCTGAACATTTGCACGTTCTCTTTACCTTGAAAAATCTAGCCTCCATTTTTGAGATTATGTCTCTCTCTTTCTACTCCTGGTGACAAAATAATAATCACAAAAAACATATCATTTATAGTCACTTGCAATATTTCACTATGTGTGATGAATACGATCATAATCAGAACTACAGCTATTTCAATTAGCTACAAAAAGTCTTTAAACTCAACTTAAATAACTTCACAATGTTCTTCACATGACTTCTATGGACAAGTTAGAAGCCACTTTGGCCATGTCATTCGATCCCAAGCCAGAATCTGAGTTTGATCCATAATATGAACTAAAAAAGCTGCTACTGATGTAAACAGCAAAAATATATTGAAATGCTTTTCCTTATTTGATGAAACATCTCATATGACTACCAGGAGTGAGACTGTGAAGATCTGTGTGGACCTATGGTGATGCCACTCACTGAGCTTTTCACAACCAAAGAAGAAATATCAAAGTTGACCACTTTTTTCATGTTACCTTCCCTGGCCAACAAACCGCTTAAAAAATAAACAAGACCTGTCAATAAAATTAACAAAATGGGACAGGAGCTGTCACCCTTTGTAAAAGGCAACACGCCCAGAGAGCTGTTATCAACAGCTACACTCATCATAGTCATGTAGACGTTAAGAAAGATTATCTGCCTTTTTAGGATCGTGCATCCGACTGACAGCATTGGCACTGACATAAACAAAAAGAACAGACCCAGTGACAATCTACAAAGTCTGTCATTTTCTACTCATTATATTCTTCTTTTTATGTGGCCATTGTACAAAAAGCTCATATTTCCATATTTTATCAGTT
The DNA here is from genome assembly GCF_900747795.2 of Erpetoichthys calabaricus. Classification (NCBI taxonomy): domain Eukaryota; kingdom Metazoa; phylum Chordata; class Cladistia; order Polypteriformes; family Polypteridae; genus Erpetoichthys; species Erpetoichthys calabaricus. Next base: position 643,897 of record NC_041395.2, on the reverse strand, counting down.
GTGTAGTTTAGTATGGAAGTGATGGAGCAGAAGACAAGGCTCTACACTCTGAAAGGAGGGAGTCGCAGGTGGCCTGTTGCCGTGTTTAATAACCTTCTTGACCTGGCTGGGACCAGTGGCCACATGTTGTATACATAATTCATAGGTAAAAGAGAAGGCAGGTAGCAGTACATAATGGACTTGGCATGGACACTCATGTTACAGCACATCTTTGTCCCTCTTGCCCTCAGCAGAACGACAGTGCCATGTAAGAAGACATAAAACAAAAGATAACTTTGTAAAGTGTAACCATTTTGTAACCAGGAGTAACTCACGAAAGAGACATAGAATCTGTGCGGACTGCTGACACCGACAGGTTTTTAATAAGCTGACATGCCACTTGCCAGTCACAAATGTTTACATTTGGCTACAGAAACATGTGAATGTTGTTGTACATTTAAACTATTTATACATAGAGCAACAACAAGAAAAATACTTTATACTTCATTTGTTACTTTATAGGCCCATCTGATTGAAAAACATATTAACTCTTTTAGGGCGGATGTCGACTTTTGTCGACAGGAGGGGTTGAAGGCTAATGTCGACAAAAGTTGACATCCAGGGATAGGGGGCGACAATCAGCTGTTAATGGCGACAAATCTCACTGTCACGTCACAGGCATTCCCTCTGTGCTTGGAGGAATGCTAGATTCGTTGACTCAGCAACTAAACCTTGCATGTGCATGAGTTGCGAAATGTAAACAAAGGCAAGATGGCACCAACATGTGAAAAGGCAGCGAAGCAAGTGCAGAAAAGAAAACACTCGGCAGACGATGTTTTGCGCATTATCGCGGAGTCAGACTCTTGATTTTTCAGAATCGGATTTTATTGGCAGTGATCAGGAGATCGAGCAAGAGAGTGAGAAGCAGGCATCAGCTGATCAGACACCAGCCGATGCCGCGCCAGCGGATTTGCTGCCAGTTGAGTGCCTTCGCGCAGCCGATGCATCTACGGCAAGGTTCGCATGGGATAAATACACAGACATTGATCCGTTGAGAGCCGATCTGGCTACCGGAGTTTACAAGACGGCATGGCTTGCTGTTGGACACGACAGATCACCAGCTGCTGTACTTCAGGCTACTCTCTCCTGATGCTGCTTTTCAGCTACTGTCAGACAAGACAAACAGGTAGGCAGAGATTTTCTTTGAATCGCGGGCTGCGTTTGCATCGCATTCTCGTTTTTCAAAGTGGAAACCCACAACGAAAGACGAGATGAAGCGCGCTGTGGCATTACAAATAGAGATGGGACAGAACTTGTGATATAACTTCAGGGAGCATTGGTCCAAACGTGTTTTGTCCCCTGGTGGCTTAGGTACGTGCTGCTGCAAAGTTTTATTCACTTCTGTAATAAACAGAAGCAAATCCCATGGGGTGAGCCAGGCTATAATGCCATACATAAAGTTCATAAAGTTTCAGAAGATGAAAAGAGGTGACAATACGGTTTTCATGCAGGCAGAAAACTTGGTGGCAGTGGCATGGCACGATGGCAAATGGGTGACTTGTCTCTCTACAGTACACACTAACAATATATGTGAGAAAGTGCAGCAACAGACAATTGAAAAATAGGCACCAAAGCAACACATATTGTAAGGAGTGCAATGTGGCAATGACTGAAATTGGCTGCTTTGAGCAAGATCAGACTTTGCTGTGTAAAATGTATGTGATATGTATGTGAAATCATAGAGTATGCAGGCTCATACAACATGCAAGACAGTAACATTTGTCAAAAGTCAATATTTTTTGTTGATTTGATATGTTAAACAATTGCTTTGTGTTCTTTTTTAAAAAATGTTAGTTTTTGGAAAAATATTCAGCCCTGGGAGAAAAGAAACAAAAAAAAATTAGCCCTGAAAGAGTTAACGTGTTGTTTTTTTAATACTTCAACGGTTTTCTGTAACTTTTAAATGAAAATGTAAGCTCACATTGTAATTGAAATTGTATACAAATAGGAACTGAGTGCCAGGAAATCATTTAGTTTTACATTCACTCATCTTGTTTTAGGCTATCTGCACTTTTTGATGAGGTGATGGGAAATTACTGAGAACAAAAGAATTCAGACACCATTTGACGCATCCTCAGCAATTCAAGTACTGAGAAAGCACATGGAGGTTCTAGTGTTAGGAGCTTGCTCTTATAAAACTACTTTATCTGTGCAAAGATAAATGAGAAAACTAAATGAATAGTGAGCTAAACATCTACTTCCTCATGGTGGATTGTGCCTGTGCAACAGGCTCATGACTAATGGTGTCAGCGAAATGTTGAGATTTTCAAGCTTTTAAATAATTAGCAGACAAAGGAGCCTCAATCTCGGGCCTAGTAGTGTGGCCTTGTCTCACCCACAGATGTGTTGTACAACCGACTGTGACGTTGTAGTTGAAGTTGCCAATGAGAAACACAGAAGCCTGTAAAACAAACTCCAGGAGACCTCAAGCCAAACTGAAAGCAGCTGCCTCTCTGTTGTATGTTTCTTCTGTCTACTCGGTTTGCATTCTGTCTTTCATTTTGATATATAATAATTATTTCTGTAGTTTTGTGTTATTATTAATAAGTTGTACTTGTGTGCATTAGTTTCCTTGGTATACATTTAATGACCCTGGGACCCCCCATCTATGGAGAAAAAAAATAAAAAAGCTGGAGATTTAGCAGAATGTCTCATTAATTACTGACATTGACAAATACTGTTCATTGATTAACATCGATCACAACACTTGTCAGTCCTCTGGCCCTCATGTGTCAGCTATAACCCAAATCTCAGGCCATGTCAGAACACACCTTGACATCACATTCGGGCTCAGAGAAGGCTCTTTAGTTGCTTCATGGCTACCAGGCTAGAATGTCTAGTAGAAAGCTCTGAGATATCTGCACCCCTAAGCCTGTAGCTGTCCTGACAGGACCAGGAGCCTCATGTATAAAATCTTGTTTAGATTCCATTTTTAAAATGCGCTTATGTGTGAAAAGCAAAAACAGCAAAGGCACAAAAAAAGAAGGATTTTTTAAACTGCATGTACACCATGTGCCACACTAAGTTCCTTTATAAATGTCAAATCAACTTAAAGCTCTCCGCTTGTCACCTATCACCATTAACCACAAACACCTTTTTTGAATATTCATGATCTAATCACCAAATCATTTTGATCATGTTCCTAAGAAATGTCTTCACTACAAACCACAGGAGAACACAGAAACTGAAACTTCAGGGAATGTAGACAGGCGATATTACTGAATGAAATGGAATTGGCAGAAACCTCCTTTTTGATGGCCTGTCCATGTGAGTCACAAATAAATAAATAAATTTAAAATTAGAAGCAAGTGACAGCAGCTGAGGGGAGAACACACAAAAAAAAATTTGGCAAGTAGTGGTAAATGTCAATGTTGTACTACAAGCAAATCTCGTGACATTCAACGTATAACATCAAAATACTGTATATTTGATCTTCCATTGTGTTGATGTTCTGAAGGACAGGGACTGGGATGTCCACCTGCTTATCTTGGCCCAAATCGGGGGGCAGAGGCAGTTCATGTTCATGTGCTGTTGTCCGTACTGCACAAGCCATCACAATGTCTCACACCTCTGTGTTACTTTACAGAAATGTGATGTGAGGAGTGAGTTTTTAGGGATCGCGATGATTTTCTGGCTCATAATGATGACTTGCTTATTAGTCACTTTAGACTTTGTAGAGCTGTCCTGTTGGAGATGTGTGTTGAATTTGAGCCAATGTTGCAAAGGCCATCACACAGAAATCACACAATCCCTGTTCTGATACACGTTTTAACTTCCACAGGGTATCTCGTGATGGGCACTTTAGCATGAACTGGCTGACCAATCAAGAACCTCATAGTCATCCCTGAGCTGTGCCATACCATGCCATCTGTATGGGTTGGTATAAATCAGTGCTTGAACTGAAACCAAATAACTGCCAGTAGTCCTGTTTTGTGTCTGCTTCTTGTTACTCTTTGTGATACATTGTAAGATAACTATAGTTAGTTAGGGTCTCACTTGGTGGCTCAGTCTTCCTTAAATACATGAAGGGTCAGATCGCAATGTGCCAGTACGGATCTACTATCTTCTGAAAAAGCAGGAAAGTACCGGGAATGGTGCATAACAACCCTCTTCAAGCTCTGGGAATAATTAAGATGTTAGCCAGACACTTCCAATTTCATTACAGTCAGGGTGAGCAAGCGGAGATCAAAAGGTGATTGCTGATTATTGTAATGTAATCGACACAATAAACTGCGCACATGTTGTAATAAAGGCACCATCACAAAATGAAAGTAGTTTAATTCAATTAATATATAACTTCTATGTGATGCTCAAATGTGTCTGACTAACGTTGTTGTGAGGTGGCCGGGCTGAAACCCGATTCCTTTATTTTACCAAACAGTGGTGTGGGAAGCAGAATTTGGGTACATGCTGTGTGTGATGGTGGGCTTCTTAATAACACTGTCATTGCCACATGCCACCATTTTGCAGACAAAATAGATACGCTATATATTAGGGAAATTACAATTAAGTGTATGCATTAGGCGTTACTGCTAATGTCAAATACAGCTGGATTGAGAGGACTTGTGAGAGAATTAGTTCAAGAACGTTAGAATGTGACTGACACATCACCGAAATGTGCGAAGAAATGAGATTTTCTGTTCACTTCATTGTCCTGCCATCTGGAGTCACTAAAATGTCAACACCAAAAAATCTGCATAGAATGTATGGCGAGGTTGAAATTTGCTGTTGATGTCCTGAAGCACAGGGTCTCGATCCTGCAGAACTCACCTTATAGGCCAATCTGTAAACTAATGTGTGCTACGAATTTGTCCTAGTAGCAGTGACACAACAAATGATAAAGATATAAAATATAAAACAATAAAATATGATGTAACACAAAACATAAACGGATAAATAAAATTAAATCTGATAAAATATGAAAAAAAAATCAGAGGTGTGGAGGTACACAGAGATACAGAGTGTATCCTCAAGTGACACTCAGTGAAACGAGATTTTCTGTTCACTTCATTGTCCTGCGGCTTGGAGTTGCTAAAATGCCAACACCAAAAGTCTGCATAAGACTAACATATGTTTAAAATTCACTGTAATATCAAGCCAAATTTCAAGGCAAGTTTATTTTTTTAAAAAATCCTGACTTTTGTGTACATTTTGAAGCATAAGCACATTTTACACATGAAGACCCCGGTCAATACCAGTCTTTTTACAAAAAATGATCTGCCTTATTTAAAATCTGGTGCAAGTAGAAATGTTAGCTTTGAATACGCAATGGAGGGTCTGAAACTTGAAAATATCCCTATGAGAAGAAGCTGGGAGTCGGAATGGGCTTGTCACTATCAGACTACCAGACACAGCAGATATTGCACCCTAGCCTTAGCAACCTCATGTCAGCTGGGCACAACCTCACAATACCTTCAATTCTTTAGAACACTCTAGACAAGAACAGGCCATTCAGCCCAACAAAGCTTGCCAGTCCTATCCACTTATTTCTTCCAAGAAAATATCAAGTCGAGTTTTGAAAGACCCTAACGTCTCACTGTCTACCACACTACTCAGTAGCTTATTCCAAGTGTCTATCGTTCTTTGTGTAAAGAAAAACTTCCTAATGTTTGTGCGAAATTTACCCTTAACAAGTTTCCAACTGTGTCTCCGTGTTCTTGATGAACTCATTTTAAAATAACAGTCTCAATCCACTGCACTAATTCCCTTCATAATTTTAAACACTTCAATCATGTCACCTCTTAATCTTCTTTTGCTTAAACTGTAAAGGCTCAGCTCTTTTAATCTTTCCTCATAACTCACCCCCTGTAGCCCTGGAATTAGCCTAGTCGCTCTTCTCTGGACCTTTTCTAGTGCTGCTATGTCCTTTTTGTAGCCTGGAGACCAAAACTGCACCCAGTACTCAAGATGAGGCCTCACCAGTGCATTATAAATGTTGAGCATAACCTCCTGTGATTTGTACTCCACACATCAAGGCGCTATATAACCTGACATTCTGTTAGCCTTCTTAATGGCTTCTGAACACTGCCAGGAAGTCGATAGCTTACAGTCCACTATGACTCCTAAATCCTTCTCATAAGGTGTACTCTTGATTTTCACACAGCCCATTGTGTATTCAAACCTAACATTTTTACTTCCTATGTGTAGTTCTTTACATTTACTGACATTAAATTTCATCTGCCACAACTCTGCTCAAGCCTGTATGCTATCCAAGTCCTTCTGTAGTGATATAACAGATTCCTAATTATCTGCTAATCCACCTATCTTGGTATCATCTGCAAACTTAACCAGCTTGTTACTTATATTCCTATCTAAATCATTTATATTTATTAAAAAATAGCAGCAGCCCTAGCACTGTCCCCTGCTGGTCACCACTCTTAACATCAGCCAGTTCTGATGAGGTTCCTCGCACCATCGCCCTCTGCTTCCTGTGTCTGAGCCAATTCTGCACCCATCTACACACATCACCCTGAACTCCCACCTCTTTTAATTTGATGCCCAACCTCTCATGTGGCACCTTATCAAATGCTTTCTGAAAGTCCAGATAAATAATCTCATCTGCTCCACTTTGATTGTATCCTTTTGTTGCCTCCTCATAGAATTCCAGCATGTTAGTAAAACACGACCTCCCTCTTCTCAACCCATGCTGACTGCTTAGAATAACTCCTGTCCTTGCCAGGTGTTGCTCGATCTTATCCTTAATAATTCCTTCCATTAATTTTCCTGTGATGCATCTTAAGCTTACTGGCCTCTAGTTGCTTGGATCTGCCCTGTCACCCTTTTTATATAATGGGATGATATTTGCCATTTTCCAGTCCTTCTGAATCTCTCCAGTGTGCAGTGACTTCCTACAAATTATGCGTCAAGGGTTTATATCTGTACTCGCTAGCCTCCTTAAGAACATGAGGATAAATATTATCTGGTGTGACAGTTAGAGGCTTTGTCCAACTCTTGAACCCTCAGGTACCACTCTGAACACCAGGTAAAAGTATAAATATTCTTTATTTTATAAGAATATTGTGCACAAAGCACTCTCCACACCCTATTCATATAAATCACAATTCTCAATAAACCAATCCTCCTCGCCCAGACACTTTGCCACCCTTCCTCCCAGCTCAGCTCAGTGTACTGGGCTTCCCAGAGTCCTTTTATACACCCTGACCCGGAGGTGTTCCCATTCAACAGTCCACAGTTCCTTTTCCCTTCCGGGTCAGGGTAAAGAGTCCTTTTCTTCAACCCGGGAGCACATCGTTTCTTCCTGTCACGTGACCGTGACGTACTCCCGGGTTATAGGGCACATGCGAGCCTACAAGCCCCCCTACAGCGACGCCTGGTGGCCCCCGAGGTATCCAGCAGGGCTGTGTATAAAAACTACATAGTCCATGAGGCCCTGCTAGAACTCGGGGCATGTCCACGCTGCTGGGAGAGCTCCTCCTGGCGGCCTGGGGGTGAGGGCCGGAGAAAAAAGCCAGCAATCCACCACACTGGTCCTGGTGATTTGTTTGATTTCAGTTTATTTAATCTGAGCAGTACTTCTCCCTCTACAATTTCCAAATCCCTCAGTACCTCCTTAGTAGTCCCTGTTACTGCTCTGAGGTTATCCACTTGCTCACTTGTGAACACCTCAGAAAAGTGTAAGTTTAAGGCATCCGCTATTTCACTGTCTGTATCTTCTAATTCCCCTTTACTATTCCTGATGCACTTCACCTCCTCCTTGACTGTTCTTTTACTACTAAAATACTGAGAGAATCTCTTAGGGTCGTCTTTCGCCTTATCTGCTATATTCCTCTCCAACTGTCTTTTAGCCTCCCTGATATCCTTCTTAATGGTTGCCCTCATGTTCTCATACGCTCTACGATTCACTTTCTAGTCATTAGTCTTATATGCCTTATAAAGCAGTTTTTTCCTTTGCAACTTCTTTTTTAAATCTTTATTAATCCACCGTGGAGTTTTTTTTAGTTTCCTATTAATTCCAAATTTAGGTCTGTATCTGTCCTGCATTACATGTAAAACATTTTTAAACCTGTTCCACTGCTCCTCGACTGTCTCCACACTTAAAAGCTTATCCCAGTGTATCCTACTTAGACTTTGTCACATCTGCTCAAAATTAGCCCTACCAAAGTTCAACTTAACAATTTTAGTCTTTGCATCTGCACTCGTACAAAATACTGAGAATTGTATCCTGTGAAAATACTGTGTATTTGTGCATCCTTAGCAAAATGCCACCTTCTCTGTTATTAGATGAATTCCAATCATTTAAACTGTTGCAGTATGTCACGCACTGTCATTTCCTAATTCATTTATTCATCCATCCATTTTCCAACCTGCTTACTCGGTTCAGGGTCACAAAGTCAAATCTTGATTTAATTCATGAGTATTCTTCAGGAGCGTTTCAAACTCTTTTCAGGTCAAAACTCCAGCAGTAATCCTCCACACTCACCTTTTCCCAGGTCTGTTATCATTTTGGAAGGCTGTCCTCATGGACTCATATGCCCCCAATTTGAGTAGGTAATTTGAGGATGAAAAGGTAAAAGCAGTTGATATACCAGTGGAGAAATAGAGATGTTTAGGTGAGATGGCAGTAGAGTTTCTAACTAGATTATTTAACAAAATTGTGAAAAGTAAGAAGGTGCCTGAGGAGTGGAGAAGAAACATATCAGTACCAATTTTCAAAAATAAGGGAAATGTGCCGAGCTGCAATAACTACATGGAACTAAAGTGGAGCAGCCACATCATGAAGATATGGGAAAGAGTGATAGATTCTAGGCTGAGATGAGAGGTGGCAATCTGTGAGTAGCAATATGGTTTCATACCAGGAAAAAAATACAACAGATTTAAGAGTGTTGATGGAGATTTACAGAGAAGGTCAGAAGGAATTGCATTGCGTGTTTGTGGACTTAGAGAACGCGTATGACACGGTGCCAAAAGAGGACTTATGGTTCTGTATGAAGAAGTTGGGAGTAGCTGAAAAGTATGTGAGGGTGATGCAGGATATATGTGAGGACAATGTGAGATGTGGGGTAGGAATGAGAGCCTGGGTCAAGGTGGGAGTGGAATTACATCAAGGATCTGCTCTGAGCCCTTTCCTGCTTGCATTGGGGATGGACGGGTTAACAGATGAGAACAAACAGGAGTCTCTGTGGACTATGATGCTCACGTATGACATTGTGATCTGTAGTGAGAGTAGACAGCAGACTGTGGTGAATCTGGAGAGGTGGAGGTATGCGCTGAAGAGTAGGGGAATGAAAGTCATTAGGAGCAGATGGAGTACATGAGCGTAAATTAGAAGGAAAGGTGTGGAAGGGTGAGACTGCAAGGAGAAAAGGTGATGAACGCAGACAAATTTAAATACTAGGGTTCAACAGTCCAAAGCAAATGAGAGGGTGACAGAGAGGTGAAGTAAAGAGTGCAGGCAGGGTGAACTGGGTACAGAAGAGTGGCAGAAGTGATTTGTGATAGAAGAGTACCTGCAAGATTTAAAGGAAGGTCTATAAAATGGCAATGAGACCAGTTATGTTGTATGGTTTGGAGACAGTGCCATCTCTATCTCACTTTCCTGGAGGACTTTACCCTGCGCTTTGCCATCTCATTGGTGGCCACCCAGACACCCACACTTTAAAGCAGTTCTAGAATGAATCTGACATACATGTGTGTCCGGGGTTAACACAATGGATTCATTTTCAAGACATGTACACAGTGAAACATTTATGTAGTTCTACAGTGTCATAAAACGATCAAAGTGACTGGCAAACACAGGGATCACGTGCACGGAGGACGACATGTCTTTAGGCGGTAGGTGGGACAGGTCAAAATGAAAACTTTAGACCTCACAGTTATTGTACGGTTTAAATGAATAACTTTGATTTTAGAGTTTTCACTACTCTTGACATATCACGTCATTACTTGTGCCTTTGTATTGTGGTAATGACAATCAATGAAAATCGTGAACAAGAGAGGAGATAAGACACACTACTGAAGGAGTCAAAAGTCTACCCAGGATGGCCTTGGCCTCATGTGTACACCTTTGTGACTTAACTGGAGATTTTGTTAGCCTTTAACACTTTTGACTTTTATCTGCAGCACATTTTTAAAGCATGCTGGTCCACTTACTCCAAGCCTCGTATTTTGTGTAGACATGCAGACAGTCGCTCGATGCACTCAGTAGAAAGGCTGCAGTTGCTTAAGTCCACCTCACAGTCCTCTTCAGTGTAGTTGATCACAATGGCCAGCGATCTGCAGGTGTCTGCTGACAGACTGGTGCCACTCAGAGATATGGTACTGCCAATGGCTCTGCCAAGCGAGATGATCCTTCTTGTGTTGTTCTCATCTGTCATCGAAATAAACCTCAGCAGAAGCTCCTTACTTGTTCTACAAAGAGAAGAAGAAAAGATGTCAGTGTGAGAGTTTAAACTGACATTGTGTGTCTATGGCTTCATGCAGTCTTACATGTCCAAAAAATGGATCAAGAAATACTCTGAATGCACTGTTAACATCTTACTGTCATCCAGACTGACATCCTAATTTCACAGACAGCTGGACGTTTGTCTTTAATGATATTTGAAATGTCAACAGAGGGTTGTCCTGCCATTACGTCACATGTACACAACATTAACAAACTCCTTGACAATTCAAATCTTTGCAAGGGCAAATGGCTGGTCTGCTGTTCCATGGCCATGACAGACTCTGCACTGCTCCTTCTGGATCTGAAGTTTAATTTTTGGATGGAGCCACCATTACGGTACATTGACAAAGGTTTTTCTAAGGAGGCCAAACACTGTGATTCCTCAGTATTGGAACACACTTTCTAGTCCACCACTTAATAAAATGGGAATTCTGCCGATCCAGAGGCACTGTGACCATTTTCTGCACATCACTCTGTGTCTTTGACTTTACACAGCCATGTGATCTCGGCCTTAGATATGGGGTTCAATACTTCTGGCCCTGTCTCCACCGAGGTCTGCATATCTGTTGGGTTTAGGAGTTCTTCAGAGTGCTGTTTCTGACTCCTGTAAATGTCCGCTAATTGAGATCAATACTCCACCACTTTTTTCTGAGAAAAGCCCTGGCATCACCTACCTTTCTTATGTAGTTGAATGGTTTGCCAGGAACTTTTAAATGTTATTCTCCATGACCTCACTAAACTCCTCCATCATACGACCGTTTGCTTTGGTAAGCATTGTAGCAGCCATCATTTTGGCCTGCCTGTACCTCTCATTGAAATCTGCAGACCCTCCTGCTGGCATGGCATGGGACTTTTTCAACATATCTGCTCCCTTCCCACTGACGTCTACTAATAGATTTGAGGGTTACTACCATGACTGGTAATAAAAACACTGGTGCCACCAGCACTGCCTTCTCAAACATGTTCATTCAGACTCCATGTTTCTGACCTCTTCAGAGATGAAGGAGAAGTTCTTTCAAGGCCATGCATGAAGACATCCATTACAAAGACATCCACTAGTTGATCCAAGCACACCACACAATCTCACTATTCTTTTTTGGGGTTTCTGGTCTGTCTGTTCTTTGTGTGACTATTAATAGGTGATCCTTATTATGCTGCCAGAGCTCTAATGATCATTAAAGTCCCCCAGACATGCTAAGATCTCCATCCTAGGACAGCAATTAGAATACCAAAGAAGCGTAATATTAAACATTAATGGACATCATTTGATTAATCATTTCACTTGGTATCTGATGCAAAATGTGTGAAAAAACAAGAAACATTTAGTTGGAGAATTTATGATCACATGATACCTCAGAAGAACTTTGTCAAAGATGTCAAACAGGACTTCAAGTCCGCCATCTTCTATCTCACAATCGTTGATGTTAAGTTCAGTTTTATCTTTCAACAATTCCACTGATTTTGAGATGACCTGGCAGTCATTGAAGCTCAGCTGACGGAGCTGTGAAGTGTCGTCACTTGAAATGTCTATTTCAGATGATGAAGAAAAGTCCAGGGTGCAACGCAGTGCTTTGAAAAAGTTTTGTGCAGTTTCTGGATGATTCAGTTCTGTGAGCTTATGTAGAAACTTGAGCAAAGTAGTTCTGTCCAAACTAAATGTTAAAACAAAAAAGGAACTTGTTAACTCCTAAAGTGGAGGGACAAAGACCACGTATGACAAGCACACACACTGACCTCAGTTCAGACACTCTGCCCATCATAGAAAGTAACTGCTCTGCCGTCTCATCCGTGAAGGACGTCCATAACAGGCTGAGTCGTACACGACATGAGCGTTCAGTGAAGAGACGGAGAGCATCACAGTGACTCGAACCCAACTCCGTGTTATTAAAATTAACACGATGGTCTGAGAGTTGTAACCACAAGTCTATGAGCTCCACTGAGCCGGAATCAATGATGACCTTTAGTAACATTTTAGAAAGCCTTCCATTCATCCTGAGCAGGGAGACAAAAAGATTACACACAATTGTGACCCGTTATTATGATTTAAACAAAAAACAATTCACATCAGTATGGGGTAAAAAAGACAGATTTACAATCTTTTATATTTGTACCAAATAAGAAGTTAAAAATTGATAAACAAGAATTTCAATGAGCATATGACTAAGATAAGAGCGGCAGCCAAGGAATACACTCTTAAAAATTAAGGTGCAAGACTGGTTCTTTGGAGAGATGACATAGAGGAACCAGCTTTGGTTCCCAAAACTCCCATCCACATGAAGGCTCCAGAAAGAACTTTTATTTACTGAGATCCATAACTGGCCCCATACAATAAATAACCAGGACTAGACAGTAATATATTTGTGAAATATCAATGGCTCGTGATTTTAAAAGGACTCTTGCTGCTAAGTCCAGGTTTTCTTAATCTGTCAGCGTCCTATAACCACAAAGAACCAAATTCATATGTAGAGATTCCGTCCCAAAATGAAATGGTGCTTTGTCAAGCAATAGTTCAATGAAGAACCACAAGACCCAGTAAATAACCATTATGGGCCATTAAAGAATCAGCATTTTTAAGAGTATGGAGGACCATCAGCACTGGAGCCGCTGGTATGAGCAGCACCATAACAACAGCTGTGACATGTGATGTGACCCGGCAGAGTCACAGAATAAGTCATCTGGCAGACACAGTTCTCATGTCCTTATTGTTTTCACAATTGTTTGAAATGTAAACATTTTGTTCAAAACAAGTCTCATTATTCTCATTGAAATGTATTACATATGGAAGTTAATCCTTCAAATTAACATTTTCATTATGTGAACAACCCAACAGAAGCAAAGTGACAAATCTAATAAAGAAAGAGCTTAACAACACACACCTTGAAGGATGGACCCTGTGAAGCCATGACAAGAGTTCCATGAAGTAGCATTCCTGAAGGTCACTTCTTCTAAGGTTGCTTTTAATTCCTTCATCTGAGTGACTCAGCAGAAATCGAAGAACATTCCAGTTGAGCTTACAGAAGCTCAGGTCATAGCCAACTTTCTTGATGAAGGACTTCAGAAGGTGGACATCTTGTGTTTCATAAATTATAAAGACCAAGTCCTGGAGAGTTTTCTTAGACAACCTGTAAAGAGTTGAATAAAAGGAGACAATCAATTAGTGAATGATCAATTATTCTGAATATGTTTTAAGTAGTTTGTTCATTCATATGTGTACACTTCACTGTCTAATGATATATTGAATTATTAATTTATTATTGTCTGAGTATGTTCACCCTTCATGAACAAACTAGACAAGAACAGGCCATTGAGCCCAACAAAACTCGCCAGTCCTGTCCACTTAATTCTTCTATAAGAACATCAAGTCGAGTTTTCAATGTCCCTAAAAGTCCTACTGTTTTCCACATTACTTGGTCACTTATTCTATGTGCCTTTGTTTCTCTGTATAAAGAAAAACTTCCTCATGTTTGTGTGAAATTTCCCCTTCACAAGTTTCCAACTGTGTCCCCGTGTTCTTGATGAACTCATTTTAAAGTCACTGTCTCGATCCACTGGGCTAATTCACTTCATAATTTTAAACACTTCACTCAGGTCTCCTCTTTATCTTTGTTATCTTAAACTGTAAAGGCTCATCTTTTTTAATCTGTCCTCATAACTCATCCCCTATAGCCCTGGAATCAGCCTAGTCGCTCTTCTCTGGACCTTTTCTTGTGCTGCTATGTCCTTTTTGTAGCCTGGAGACCAAAACAGCACACAGAACTCTAGCTGAGGCCTCACCAGTGTGTTATAAAGCTTAAGCATAACCTTTGTTGGACTTGCTTCAGTAATTGCAGTATTAAAAGAAACAAAAACGAATATGCAAAGAGTAAACACTCAATAATTTTAACAAATGGTTATGAGTTACTGGAATCACATCTTTGCCCGTTGTGTTTGACTCTTTTCCCAGTTTTACAGATAATACAGAAAAGCCGGTGAAATACCCAGCTGTCAAATGCCTTATAATTGTTATACTTGCATGTTATAATGCAGACAGCCTCTTATAATAAAATTAATAATCCAGGCATTGAAAAAGTATATAGTGCCTTAGCAGATGTTGGGCAATATCACAGAACAATCTACAATGTACAAAACATTTAAATCAGACAGCCACACAGAAAATCCAACAAAACTTAGAAGGAATGAAGCATGGAAGAAACTCACATTGTCTTTCAATGTTCACTTTACTAGCAGCACTGCTACTGTAGTGTTGAAAAATAAAAAGCAATTAAATGTATACAGTGATTCTTATTTGTTCAGCTACACAGAAGGACCATTTCGACTGATTGATATTAAATATATGCAGTTACAAATTGTTTCTTATGATGTTGTGTACAATTAATTCATCACAGTGTGTGAAGCCCAGGCGCGTACAGCCGCCCTCACCCTGACAGAGACAGGCAGTAGACAGGTTTTGCACCCAGCACACTGTTTATTTACAGTTCTGTGCACACAGTAAACCAACACCAAGACACAACACAGTCCCTTCACTGCCGCCATTCCATCCACCTCCACTCCTCCTCAGGCTTTGTCCTCTTCCTTCCGACTCTGGCCGATGAATGGTGGGGACAGGCCCCTTTTAATAGGGCACCTGGAAGAACTCCTATAGGCTATAGGCGTCTGCCACACATGCTATACTTAAGTCCAAACCAAGAGAGATGCTATATGCACATGTTGTATGATTTACATCATGCATGCTGGTATTCATTTAACAACATTCACCTCCATACTAAGTTCATGTCACCTGCTCATGAAGTGCTTTAAGTTCATACACAACTTTGTTTGCCTTTGTTGGCACTATGAAGCCCACCACAATGGCACTTCATCTTGATCCACTGCCATATGTAGCTCTAATCTTGTTTCTATACATGCAAATGAAGACAAGACCTTATCTCGGGATGACCCCGTGCTGAATGCACACTGCAGCTGACCAACAGGACCTTTTTTGTGGACCCTCCCTTTCCACCAAGGACCTGATTGGTGGTCTCTTTTTTCTCAGCTCCTTGGCTCACAATAAGAATGTGTTTGAGTTTGTAAAAAACGGCAGTCCAAATATAAACAAGAAAACAGTTTTTAACGTTGGGTTTGCTTGTGGCCTTTTTGGAATGAGTCCTAAAGACCTCCACAGAGCTCTTCTATAGCTAGCAGCGTCTCATTTAGTTTTTTATTTTTATTTTATCTACGATGACAAAACATGTACAATTATACACAGTTTGGTCATAGATAAAATCATAGGAATAGAACATCAGCAATGACATTATGCTCCAAAAAAAGAAATCTCATCAGACTAAACTGCACAGCCTCCTTTACATTACAACTGATAAACAATAAAATAGAAGAGCGCAAATCTTTATAGCCATTAAAGCAACAGCAAAGACGAGGCAAAGAGCCAGCCAGCTCATTTTACAATAGCATTCACTAATTACTGTCACATTCTATTAACTTTTTGACTTTTTATTGTTAATGTTTTGCAGTTCAACACTAGAATTACCAGAGTCTACGAAAAAACTCGTAGATCCGGCCCACCTTAAAACCATTCGCAGCTCTCTTTTGTCTTCTAAATGTGCCGATTAAGATGAGCCAGCAAGCAGCCGGCTATTTCATCCCCCACTGTCGCAGAATGTTCACTAAGTTTTCCCAGCTCTTGCCTTGTTTGATTATCTGGGAGTGACTGAACTGCTAGAGTTTTAGAGTGGAAATAATAGATCGCTATTTGAAACACACACAGTTCATGTGTGTTCCATTTCTACAGCAAACTGTGTAATCACATTTTTAAAACAGAAACGTTTTTCATATTTTAGTAGTAAATGACAAAATGTAGGCATAGACTATATAATGTATGCAGCCTGAAGTCCAAAGATCAAGTAAAAACACTTCCACAAAAGGTTCAAGACTGATACAATAGCTTCCGTGGCGTAGCGGTAAGATTTGCTGACTGATTTGCTGAAGTAAAAAAAAACGGTAACTTTTACAAGTCCTATAAATGCACACCGTGTGTTACAGACGCAAACCAAATGTATGTGTGTACTGTATAATATTAACAAAAAGAGAAGCTCACTACTGAAAACGGCAAATATAGGAGTGAGTGGGGATCGAACCGGGGACTCTCGATTACAAGTCAGCAAATCTTACCGCTATGCCACAGAAGCTGTTGTATCATTCTTGAACCTTTTGTGAAAGTGTTTTTACTTGATCTTTGGATTTCAGGCTTCATACATTATATAGTCTATGCCTACATTTTTTCATTTACTACTAAAATATGAAAAATGTTTCTGTTTTAAAAATGTGTTTACACAGATTGCTGTAGAAATGGAACACACATGAACTGTGTGTGTTTCAAATAGCGATCTATTATTTCCACTCTAAAACTCTAGCAGTTCAGTCACTCCCAGATAATCAAACAAGGCATGAGCTGGGAAAACTTAGTGAACATTCTACGACGGTGGGGGATGGAATAGCCGGCTGCTTGCTGGTTCGTCTTAATCGGCACATTTAGAAGACAAAAGAGAGCTGCGAATGGTTTTAAGGTGGGCCGGATCTACGAGTTTTTTCGTAGACTCTGGTAATTCTAGTGTTAAGATAATATAAGACGTAACCTGCCATTGAATAATGAGAGTTGACGTAAGCAGGAAGAGTCTTAGAGCTAGCAGTGCGTTCTGCGGTGCCACATCTGGTCTGTCATGTCACAATGCTCTTCTGTTTGTGTCCTGGCCTGGAGTTTAATTTAATTTTTTTTACATTTTCTCTTTGGCCTTTGAAACTTCCTTCTGGGTGTTTTAGAGGTCCAGGAATATGGCTGTCACATTGTATTTTGTATTTGACACATTTCAAATGGTGCTTAAAGTAAACACATTCAGCTGTTACGCTGTCCTGTTTTGTGATAGCCGTCGTTATCTTTAGCACCCGTGGTTAGGTACTCAGTTCACGGGGTGCCAGGTGATGTCTCCCAGAAGTCACACTAAGTGACATCATCAGCACAATGACTCATAAGCCGGCCACACAGAGCGTTCATCATCAATTCTTGTGAACATAACATTCCTTGTGTTTTTAGTTTGAGCATTTGAAAGACTCTCTGGTTTTGAACTCTTTTCTGCCTCTCACTTAAGATTAACGCCTAATGGCTTGTCTTTGGCTCTGTTCACTATTTTTAGTTTCTGACATTCTCACTACGATTCTTTACGATTTTCTGGTTCTCTAATTACTTCCATTCTAGGTTGTGCTACTAAATATTGTCCTACCAGTTTTGACCTTGGCTAGTTATTTTTTATGATCCATCTTCTGATTCCATCTCTATTCAAAATGGCTGCTGCTCAGTCGGTACAAAAACTTGGACCATTCATATTTGGGGGCATTTATCAGAAAACAAGAATAATAAAAGTAAAATAAAGTAAGCATGACAAACAGCTTTGTAGTTTAGTCTTGGACTCGTACGGCTCAACATTCAACCAAATAACAGAGTTAGCCATTGACATTCAGATGCTGAAAGACGGGCATGGGGGTAACTAACGCAAATGCTGATAAGAAAATCTCTCAGAAATCAGTCTTGGAGGGTTTTATATCAAGCAAATCTGATAATTTCATCATAGTACTTGACTGTGGATAAAGCTGGGGTTTGACATGCAGGCCCACTCTAGAACTGATAATTAATGAATATGAAGTATTGGTGTTAATTGATTCAGGAGCTGGAGAAAACTCTGAGCGCTGCTTTGCTGTAAATGTTAGAAGTACCGCAGATCCCATTAAACATAAAGCTTCAGGTGGCGTCAACTGATTTGTAAAGGAGTCTGGGAACTTAGAGTCCGTCTATTAGTGTGCAGATTGAGGCATTAGCTGCAGAAACAATGTGTGTTTGTGGAGTGAATTCACACACTCCCTTGGGTACTTTAAGGTCCCCTTGTCTCCAGCTGCATAACCCCATGACTGACTGGAAAAACAAGAGCATATTGCAGTGCAACACAAAACGTGAACAACGCTGTTTAAAACAAATTCAGACTCCAATATTACAGTGCAATTAGTTTAACAAATACCCTGAGGATTATTAAGACTTTCAGGACGCATTAATTAAACAAAAGTCTTTAATTCTGCCTCCTCACAGAAAGTATGGCTATCCTACTGATTTATTGTCTGGTTCTCTGCTTCAGGATTTACACTTTGTCTAAACTGAGATTAGATAATGGAGACACATAAATAAAATAATTTAGAAAACGGGTTTATAGTTCCACCCAGTAGTCCAACTGGGGCAGTAAAGAACAAATAACCAGTTCCCTTCACGTCTGCATTACTTAGTCAGGTTACAGGATCGAGCAAATCTACTGAGTTATATTTACAAAGGACACACAACGGGATACGCATTCAAGAATGTGGCGAGTGCAGAAGAGTATTCAGTGCTGCTGATGGACGCAATTCTGTGTGATGTCATATGGACCCAAAGCTAATTACCATAGGTGAGGGTAGGGATGTACATCAACTGGTAAATTGAGAGCTTCACCTTCTGAATCAGCTCCTTCCTTACCATTACGGATTGATATGGTGACTCCATAACTGCGCTTGCTGCCCCAATCCATCTGTCTCACCATTCATTTCCATTCACTCGTGAACAAGACCCGAAGTACCCAAACTCCTCCACAAGAGGCAGTCACTCACCTCCAACTAAGAGAGGACAGTCCACCTTTTTCATTATGTGGACCATGGCCTCAGATTTAGAGGCACTGATCCTTATGCCTGCTGCAAACTGTCCCAGTGCATGCTGGAATTCATAGCCTGATGAAGCCAACAGGACCATGTCATCTGTAAAAAGTAGATCTAAGGCCATCAAACTGGACATGTTCCCCTCCAAAGCTGCACCTCAATATCCTCTCTTTGAAAACTACAAATGGGATAGGAGACAAAGCACAGCCCTGGCGGAGTCCAACACACCCATAAGGATCGGTTCTGATATTTTCCGAGTATGCAGACACAACTCTCACTGTCATTATACAGGGACCAAATAGCCCTTATTAGAGCCCCCGGAACCCCACACTCTCCCAGCACACCCCAAAGAATCCCTCAAGGAACACAGTCATACAAATTCTCTAAGTCCACAAAACATATATAGATAGATTCGGCATACTCCCATGCCCCCACCAGACTCTTCATGAGGGTAAAGAGCTGTCCACTGTTCCACAGCATGGACAGAATCCACATTGCTCCTCCTGGATCTGAGGTTCCATGACTGGGAGGAGTCTCCTTTCTAGTACCCTGGCATAAGCTTTTCCAAGGAGGCACAGGAGTGTGATTCCCGATAGTTGAAGCACACCCTCCTGTCTCCCATTTTAAAAATGGGGACCACCATCCCAGTCTGCCACTCCAGAGGCACATCTCCTGATGACCACACAGCTTTGAAAATGCATGTGAGTTATGACAGCCCAACAACGTTCAGAGCCTTCAGCATTTCTGGATTAGGATCTCATCCACCCTTAGTGGTTTTGACACTGTGTAGTTGCTTAACTACCTCAGCGACCTCCCTCAGGGAAATGGGCATTGATCCCCCATCAGCTTCTAGCATATGCATCAGACTCAGGAACTTCTAAAATATATTCCTTCCACTACCAAACAACATCCTCAGTCCGGGTCAGCACTTCTCCACTTTTTCTGAGTGCAGCCTGAGTGAATTCCTACCTTCCCTTTCTGAGTCGCATGATGGTTTGCCAGAAACCCTTTGAGCCTGATTGATAATCACTTTCCATAGTCTATGCTCTATGTCCCCAGACTCAGATCTTTGGCCTAAGGTGCTCTGGTACAAAGTATGTCTCCATCATTACCCAAATGAGCTTTAAAGCCATCCAGCAGAACTATGGAGCCCCTAGCTGGGACCCTTTCCAGGATGCCCTCCAGACACTCCAAACTGACATTTGGTGCATTTGCACATATGGCAGTCAGAGTTCTCCCCTCTGCAACCTTCAGCCTCACAAAGGCAGCACTCTCATTCTCCAGGATAAACTCCAACATGGCACTGACCACAAAGGGGTTCAATAAGAAACTCACTCCCTCCCAACGCCTTTCCCTCTGGGCAACTCCAGAAAAAAGGAAAGTCCAGCCTCTTTGGAGGGGTTTAGTTCCAGATCCAAGCGAGTGGATGAATGTGAGTCCAACTCCATCTAGGTGGTAGTACTCTGCCTCAGCCACCAAGGCTCCTTTCCCCAAGTGAGGTGACATTCCATGTCCCAAAAGTCAGTTTGTGTGTCTAGGTTCCATTCTGCCAAGACCTCCATCTTCGACCAATGCACAGGTCACATTGCGCCCAGCCCCTATTTCTCCTGCAGGTGGTGGTTCCACAGGAAGGCAGTCCAGGTGCTTTTCTGGGGGCACTCCCTCCAGGCCTGCCTTGGTAACCCCATACCGGGCATGGTACTCATCTTAAATTTGTGGCTTCATTAGGGGCTGTGAATCACTCCTTGTCTGACCCTTTAACTGGGACCAAGTATTGCTTTTGAAATCTAAAATTACTCACACGACACTAACTTAGGATCCTACTAAGATAACTGATTCTAAAGTGGAAGACACCTGACACTGTGGCTCAGGTTCAGTGATTTGTGGGATATGCTAATTATTACCGATGGCTCATGAAAATGTTTCGTACAATAATCTCTCCTATCACTTCCTTAAGAAAAAAATCCCATGAGAATTTTTTATTGTACTGCAGAGTGTAATTAATTTTTGATACTTTAAAGTTGCTGTTCACTGCAGCCCTGGTCTTGAGTTATCCACATAGATTTGAGCACTTTATGTTTGAGATAGATGGTATTGGTGAAGGTGCAATCCTCTCTGAAGAATTCCCTGATTCCAAGAAAGGTCATCTATGAGCTTATTTTAAAAAGTGGAAAACTGGAAAGAGGGGGATAATAAGCAGGTCATAAAAATTTCATGTATGTAAAGACTGCTAAGAGCTTACATGTGAGGCAAGATTTGATTTTATAATCACATACAGAGCAGGACCCTAAAAATGGCAAACCTGATGCTCTTTCAGGATTATGTGGCTGTATGGGAGATACTTTAAGGTCTTTTACGTGACATATCTCAGGTGAGGAGCCTTAGCCATGCTGAACAGAAGTGCATTGTACTCTAAGAAGGATAAAAGGTAAAACAAGATTTAAGGATTTTACATATTTTTAAAGTGCAGCTTTTGATTTCCAAGGGAGAGCAACCTTGAGCTTGTGATAAGGAATTAGTAACATTTTAAGAGGTAGTTGGTACCTTTCACATTAGGTGAATGTCACAGGTGATCTGAAAATATGATAAAGCAATGCGTCTGATGAGATTTTGCAGGAGCCTGAGACTGTCATTTTGCCAGAAAAGATTTTCTGAGTTTTGATTGTGAATTGTCCAGAAGAACTGGTGGATGATGTACTGCCAGCTTAGTCTCTGATAAGTTACTCAGGTAAAGTGCCTGAAGGTAAATGTTATGTTTCTTATGAATTTTGTCCTAGGGTACTAGAGTAGGCTCACTCCTCCTTATGTTTTACAATCTGGGCATCACCAAAGGAAAACAGCTCCTCCAGTGTTATTCCTGGTCGGAAAGGATGGGTCAGGAAATGTATGATTATGTATGGGCATCTGAAGTTTATAATAGGGAAAAACATCCCAGGGATTTCCAGTTAGGCAGTTACAATCTGTTCGTTCTACTAATCGCCCTGGGAGGCGATCTTCATGTACTTCATTATTAACTTACCTAATTCTCAGTGGGAGAATACAGTTTTGTTACAGTAGATTGAATTTCAAAATGTGCCCATTTTAAACCACTAAGGAAGCTTCTTTCTGCTAAAGAACTCCTCTTTTGTGTCAGATATGGGACCTTAATTTATGTCTTGCTTCTGGCATTTATTTTATAAAAATGGGATATACGGTTAGGTTACTGTTGGAGTATCATCCTGAAAGAAGGACAGAAAGAGTGAATTAGGATCTGGAGGAGTCAATCAACCTGGGCAGATGTTTTGCCAATGGCGGAATTTGCAGACAACATGCTTTATCACAATTCCATTAAAGCACTGGTGTTGAACTCTGGTCCTGGAGGACTGCAGTGGCTGCAGGTTTTCATTCTAACCATGCTTTTTCATCAATCTCCACATCATGTGAATCCACGGATGCTGATGTTTTATTGCAAACCTTCTATACTTCCTGCTGTTCTGTGATGGATGTTGTAGCCCCACTCAAACGGAGACAATCCAAAGTCAAGCATGACCCATGGCTAAATGAACAAACTCGCTCCATCAGGCAAAACTGTAGGCGGCTAGAACGTAAATGGAGGAAAGATGGTCTCACTGTTACCTTTGACTGCATGAGAGACATGTGGTCTCAATACCAGAGAGCAGTCAGAGGTGCAAGGAACCGTTTTTTCACTGACATCATCTCAAAAAATTCTGGCAATCAACATGTCTTATACAAAACACTGAATGCTGTCCTCTCTCCAGCTGCAACTGTTTTCTCTTCTCCCTCCATTGCTCTTTGTAATCAGATCCTTACGTTTTTTCTGGATAAGGTCACGAACATTAGATCCCAGATCTCCATTTCTTCTTCTGGCTCTGTTGATTTAGCCATTCTTGTACACGGCTCCCTCACCAGCTTTAAACCCATTTCGCTCCCCCATCTGGAAAAAATCGTCGCCTCAATGAAGCCTTCGGGCTCTCCGGACGATGTGGTGCCCTCCAGACTGCTGAAAGATGTCTTTCCTGTGATTCGATATGATGTCTTAAAGATCATAACTAGTAGTCTATCTTCGGCTATAGTTCCTCGTGCTTTCAAACACGCAGTTGTACATCCAATGGTGAAAAAACCTGATCTTGACCCTGCCGTCTTCTCCAATCTTCGTCCAATTTCCAAACTACCTTTCCTGTCAAAATTACTCGAAAAAGTAGTTTATGAGCAATTAATTCATCACCTACAGGACCATCAGGTAATGGACCTTTTTCAGTCAGGCTTTAGGCCCCAACACAGCACAGAAACCGCGCATTTACGTGTCCTAAATGATGTCCTTTTGGCATTGGACTCAGGACTTCATGTGATTATGGTTCTTCTCGATTTATCTGCTGCCTTCAACACAATCGACCACGACATCATGATCTCCCGACTCGAATCCTGGGCTGGTGTATCTGGCTTAGCCCTCGACTGGTTCAGGTCATATTTCTGCAACAGGACTCTTAGAGTCATGCTAGACGATTTTTCATCTGAATCAGTCCCACTCCCATGTGGTGTCCCCCAGGGTTCCATTTTGGGGCCACTACTTTTTTCAATTTACATCCTGCCTTTAGGTGCAATTTTTAGAAAACATGCAATCTCATATCACCTATATGCTGATGACTGCCAAATTTATTTCTCCCTCAAGTCAACTGACTCCACTAAACCTCTTCTCAACTGCTTATCTGACATTAAGGACTGGCTGGCTGTAAACTTCCTTCACCTGAACGATTCAAAAACCGAGGTCATTGTTTTTAGTCCTGACCGCAAACAGACCCTACCCCTTGGCCTCGACTTTCTTCCCATTCCAGTAACTTCGTCTGTTTCCAATCTTGGAATCAAAATGGATATGGTCCTGAAAATGGATGCTCAAGTCAACAGCACAGTAAAATCCTGCTTTTTCCATCTCAGGCGAATTGCCAAACTCAAACCAATTCTGCCTTACCACCTCCTGGAATCAGTAATCCATGCATTCATTACATCCCGGCTCGACTATTCTAATTCCTGCCTATATGGTATTAGTAAAGCCACTCTTTCTAGACTCCAATTGGTTCAAAATGCGGCTGCAAGGCTTTTAACTGGAAGCAGCAGAAGCCAACACATTACACCGATTTTAAAAACCCTACACTGGCTGCCGGTTAGCTTCAGAATTGATTTTAAGATACTCCTCTTAACCTATAAGGCACGAAATGGTCTAGCCCCTGCCTACTTGAGTGTCTTGCTCCATCGTCACAATCCCCCTCGTGTTCTTAGATCCGCAGATCAGCTGCTCCTAACCGTTCCCAAGGCACGTTTTAAAGTTTGTGGTGAAAGGGCTTTTTCCGTCTGTGCACCCAAGCTCTGGAACTCCTTACCTTTAGTGGTTAGGCAAGCCGCTTCAGTCGCCACATTCAAATCACGCCTAAAAACGCACTTCTTCACATTGGCTTTTAATTCTTAACCTGTCTTATTTCCACTTGCTTTTTGCTATTTCTCTGTTTTATTGGGTCCCCTGACCTGTTTTTAGTGTCTCTGTTTTAATTCTCTCTTAATGTTTGTTTTTAATATTTTGCTTTTAGTCTTGCTTGTTTTAACTGTACAGCGCTTCGGTCAGTTGTAATGCTGTGTTTTTAAGCGCTTAACAAATAAAAATGGTATGGTATGGTATGGTATCTTCTTAATTTGTGACCAGTTTTTGCTGTAATTACAGTACCTTCTTTTGCCTTAATTTTAATTACCCTGACTCAGGCCCCTTAGTTGTCTCCTTTTTCCTGATTAGCAGCCAAACAATAACGAGACACAAAACAAGAATCCATATGACCAGCTCACCTGTACCCATCACAAAATATGTGAAAATAAAGAAAGGTGGAGGTCTCAGTAAGGCTGATCTGTTAGCTCACCAAAACATTGTGACGGTGTCCTTGGGTAAAACAGAAAAATCAACAGTTCTGGAAATGTTTGCTGTGGCAGAATGAGAGCAGCAACAAGCCATGGAATTAAATAATGAGTTTAATTAACAGCATGAATCTGCTTCTCATTGTCTAACTGGTGGGAGTCTGAAGCCCCAATTTAGCTGCTCATCTGTTGGCTCGGTTCATGCCTCATTTCTGTTTGGCTGCCATTTAATGAAGAAAGGAATAAATTCAGAGGACTGAATCCTTAAGAACAGGGCTATTAAAATGAAGGGAAAATTAGTTAATTAGCAGTGAAAACTGGGCACTGATTAGGAAAAGGGTGAGAATGAAAACCTGCAGCCACTGCGGCCCTCCAGGCCTGGAGTTCAACACCCCTGCACTAAAGAGTCACCTTTCAAGCGCCTCTATGGTTACTAACCTTGGCTTCTTGAGTTTCCGTCACAGAATATTTACAAAGGTTAACTATGATCTGGGAGCTACCATGGAAGAAGCTGAAGACATCTCTCTCTCCCAAGCATATTGTTTTTCAGATCTTTGTATATGCAACAAAACCTAACATTTTAAAAGTTATGGTTATAGAAGGACAAAGCCTTTCCTGGTAGCACTGGATGTAAAGTGAATGATCACAAATAGTTTCACACGCACAGTGAAGCATGCGTCTGGTCATAGAGCACACCGGGAACACTAGCAGTAGGAGTGACAGTTAGGGTGGAGGCAAATATCAGGCAAGTGTCAGCAGTATACAGTGAGCAATTAAAGAAATAAATACAGCCAAAGGTGTTAGCTATGAAACCTCCCAGGATGAAACTGACACTCTTGTAGATGGTGACTCGTGGTGTTGACACTGAAGACGTGTAGTGTGGTTACACAACATTCCTGCATAACTGTGCAGATTTGTAGACAGGTCACTTAATATTTAATTGGTTAGTGGGGTCTATTTATTTATGAAATATTATTCTTTTATATACTATCTATACAGTAGAACCCCGATTATCCAAGGTATTCTGGACCGATGCTACATTGGATAGCTGAAAGCTCAGATAAAATGGATGGCCTTGTAGTGGCAATGCTGTGTATAGAAGGTCGGGGCTGACACAAAGAGAGAAAGATTAGATGACATCACGAGGAACGCACATCATTCACATTGTGTTCTGACAGACGGAGCACCGTAAAGTGCTGACCTATTAGCCAGATAATGTAAGTGAATATATATATATATATATTCATAGGTGTGAATTGCAATTTGAATATCTGGATGGTTACCTAACAGGTAACGCTTGTGGTTGTACTCTTTCTATTATTTGGCAGGTATTGTACTACATATCTATGATCTGCTTCTCGCAACTGAGAGGACGAGTCAGATGTTAGCCAACTGGCCGACCAACCATAAGTGTTACCTGGTAGTAATAATCAGATTGCAATTCAGACCTATGAATATAATACTCAGATCTTCACTCTGTCAAGTAAGCAAACCAGCTGCCATGGCGCAACATCAGTGGCCCTGCCTCAGGCTCCAAAGTTCAATCCCCGTAAGGGGAAGCAAAAGTGCACACACCTGATGAGCCACAATTACAGAGAAACATGTGTCATGTACTCTTTGTATTATTTGCCAGGTTGTGTATATATTGTAGGGTTTCTAAACTCCTTTGGGACTCCCTCTAATGGGACGACCCACCGAAGATCGTCCCGATGCATGATTGCCGTGCCTGTGAAAGATAGCATATCCATTGCCAGGGCAAACCCGGGCTCCCAGCGCTGTAGCAGCTTGCTGCAAAAAGAAATCTGAATCGATCGTGGTTGCACTATAAGTGCCTGTCATCAATGAGTGATGCAAGGAATATTATAACTGCAGGGAATATTATTACTTGGCCACGACCCTGCCTGACTGCTGTGTCTGTGTATAGCAGAGTGGTGGATCCCACTACAATAAATAACTGTGCTGTTTCTGTTTCAAGCTGAATAATGTTGGTTTTGCTAAAGTACTGAGACTTAGCCTTATATTTTGGGGTGCAAGACTGGGACTCACACATCACTCAGTGTCTCTAATAATAATCACTTCTCATCTCCTTCCAAGATTTTTTTTATAATAGAGAGATACAGTAGATAGATTAACACATTGTAAAGGGACTATATAAGTAACTATATACAGTATTTCCACTCAAAGCCACTGGAAACCGTCCCTTGAGGACACGAAAGCCAAGGAAACCCTGTCTCTTCCGGTTTACCCAGTTTAAAAGCAGAACACTCCTGGAAGGTGGCGTCTCATTTCGATGCTCACCTTGTTAATGTGCAGATTAAGACCTCAAGCACATCCTTCTTGTTGGTTTTCTTGATTTTTTGTTTGAATTAAAAGGGGATTTGCCCGATTCAAACCCCAAACATTTCACTTTTGAACTGCCTATTCATTTGCCCTGCTACAATAGTTATATCGATAGATAAGTACAGTATGTACTGTAACTGAGGGGCTTTACCGTTGTAGTGGTGCCGTATAATGTAATTGAGTAGATTGAGATTTACTCTTCATTTATTTATTGTATTATAATTGTAAAGTTTCCATTTAACAATAAATAAGAGCAGTGCCGGTAAGTAGGTTATAACCTGCATAATGGTGGTAAATGTCTGTGTGGAACGTCTGTTCCAGGTTTGAGGTGTAATGTCGTTCTTCAGTGTTTTTCAGGACTCTTTAATCACGTCTATGAACTTTTATTTTTTTATATTTAGATTTCATTTAAAGGGGAACTGTAAGTAAAGCTGTAACCAGTTAAGCCAGTAAGGTACACAAGGCATCCATGCCCTTCCATTTAGCTTTAGTTTGTACAGCTCTTAGATCCGGCACGATTATAATATGTGCTGCCCTCCTAGAGTGGCAGCAAAAGAAAAAGAGAAAAAAGAAGGAAAAAAAAATCCGGGGCATAAGTGACCAACACTACTTTCCTATTACACCACCCCAAGTACAGAGACACACCAGTGAAGCAGGCTTAAAAATGATTATAGGCAGAAGATACACACACTTACTGCAACAAAAAAACCCTATATACAGTACATAATATCGCTCTGCAGCACTTCCCATGCAACACAAATCACAAAACACTTAAACACATAAGCTACTAATACAGAAATTTGAGCAAGACAAAAAAAAATAATGTATTCGTAGTCCTTTAAATATTCTATGTACAGAATGACTCTCAGTCTGGAGTGGGGAATGAGGCGCTGAACCATACCTCCTGTTCCGGGAAATGTACAGATCCACAGTTCCTGTGCTGGCCCGTCAGGTCCTCTCCCGAATACCTTCACCCAGACACAGCGTGACTTACCTGAGACTCATGTGAACTTGGAGACTCAGAAGCTTTGTCATAAAGTGTCCATCCAGGTCACAGTGACTGAGGTCCAATTGGTTGACATTCCAGTGTCTCAGGATTATGGACAGATAACTAATAAGATGTGGTATTTGAATTGTGGACCTCTGCCAATCCCTGAGGATGACCATCTCTTCTACTGTGATAGATTCATCTTTTCTTTTTGTTCTTATTAACTTGGAAATAAGTCTAGTCGTGACTTCATTTATTCTAGGATTTAAAAGAGAAGGACTATCAATTAGAAAAAATTTCTTGCCTATGATTGAATCTTGCAAGTCCGACGCTATTGTTATTTCAGATCAGGCCCCTCTGATCTTGGAGCTAAAATCATTATGCCCCACATACTCGTCTTGCAGATGGCGTCTTAACCCACTTTTATTAGCAGAGAAGAACTGTACAGAATTTATATCAAAACAAATCAGTTTTTTTTCTAGAGACAAATACATCCTCAGAGGCCTCTGCAGGAATACTCTGGGAAACCCTGAAGGCCTCCTTAATAGGACAGATTATTTTATATCTTTCCCACAGAAATAAATTAGAAACCAAGAAGGTATCGGAGCTAATCAACGAAATTACTAGAATAGATCAAGAACATGCCAGGTGTCCAAGTGAGGCTCTTCATAGGAAAAGGTAGACTCTGCATTCAAAACTCAACCTCTTAACAACTAAAGAAACTGAACAACTCATTTTTAAATCAAGACATCATTACTATGAACATGAAGAGAAAGCTAATAAGCTCTTAGCTCAACAAATCCACAAGCAAGAAGTTCACAATGCAGTCCCAGTAGTCACCAACATAAACGGACACAAAATCATTGACCAAAATATATAATGCACACATTTAGAGACTACTATAAATCCTTATATTCTACTGAGTTTAAAACAGACAACACACAATCTAATATATTTCTGAATACATTACAGGTACCACAAATAGATACCCTTAGTGTAGAGGAATTGGATAAACCTTTGGCGCTATCAGAATTAATAGATGCTATAAAGTCACTTCAGAGTGGGAAAGCAGCAGGCCCTGATGGCTACCCTGATGAATTTTATAAGAAATTCTCCACTCAGCTAGCTCCCCTTTTAACACTAGAATTACCAGAGCCTACGTGAAAACTCATAAATCCAGCCCACCTTAAATCAGTTCGCACCTCTCCCACATCGTCTTTTGTCCTGTAAATTTGCAGATTAAGACAAGCAGCAAGCAGCCTGCTATTCCATCCCCCCACCATCACAGAACGTTCACAAAGTTCTCCCAGCTCATGCCTTGTTTGATTATCTGGGAGTGAACTGCTGGAATTTTAGAGTGGAAATAATAGATCGTTATTTGGAACAAATGCATTTCATGTGTGTTCCGTTTCTACAATAATCTGTGTAAACACTTTGTTAAAACAGAAACTTTTTCATATTTTAGTAATAAATGTTACAAAATGTAGGCATAAACTATAGAATGTGTGAAGCCTGAATTCCAAAGATCAAATAAACACTTTCACAAAAGGTTCAAGGGTGATAAAAACAGCTTCCGTGGTGTAGCAGTAAGATTTGCTGACTTGTAATAAAGAGTCCCCGGTTTGATCCCCACTGCCTTCTATATTTGCTGTTTTCAGTAGTGACTTGCTCTTATTGTTAATGTTATACAGTACACACATACATTTGGTTTGCGTCTGTAACAGACCGTGTACATTTATAGTACTGTACTTGTAAAAGTTACCGTTTTCTTTTTTTTCACTTTTATTTTCTCCGTCACAATACATACTACCGCACTAGGGATCTGACGCTGTTCGTTTTTATTTGAAACTGGGAATAACTGTAGATGTGAGTGGTGTTTTGAGACAATGGAAATGGACATTCTCTGATCTGGGGGGTATTTTTCGTACGTGGATTACTCATTTAGCCGGATGTAATTGTTGACGATTTGGCCTGATCCTGGATCTGTCGGTTTTTCAAAACTCTTGCTGGAAGTGTTGTCATAGCAACACATCCTAATCCGCAAACCTGCTCAGAGCAGGTTTGGTCTACGTAAACAAGGATTAGTTTACACACGTAATCAGTGACGGTGCATGGAAGTCATCCAGTCATGGCTTCGCCGTTCATGAATGAGCGACCAATTGATATCGGTGCGCAAATTATACGAAGAGAATTTCATATAGAGAGGGTTTTGCGCGATCGGCAAGATCCTTTATTGCTCCCAGAGTAAATTCTATACGAAAGATACCGCTTTAGCCGAGGAGGAATATTGTACCTCAAAGATGTATTAGCTCCGTATATTCGAAGTCAAACTCGGCGAAGTTGAGCTCTCACAACCACACAGACAATATGCATTGCTTTGAGGTTTCTTGCAAGCGGTACTTTTTTATATACTGTAGGCGATGCGGAACATCTATCGAAAAGTGCAGTTTGCCAGGCAATTCATAAAGTCTGTTTGGCTCTGAAACATTTCCTTCGGGTTTTCATTGTGTTTCCTGGACACCTGCGTGTGCAGACAAAAGAGGCGTTTCATGCCATTGCAGGTATTCCATAAAGAATCTCACAATCAGCCTAACATTCTTATTACACAGGGTTTCCAAATGTGATTGGGGCACATGGGACTGATCACAGTGGAGTTTGATCAAACATTATTTGGAAAATGTACCTCTCCTCCTGATGAATAATCAGACACAGTGTCTTCATCAAATATTTGACCTTCGTCAATATCTCGTTGGTCAGACACAGGTTCTAGAGATATGACATTCCCTGCAACTGACCCAACAAAAAAGAGGGCTATATGGAACATACCTATATGGCACACATTGAGGACAAATATATGCAATGACCATCCTTTACCTCAAGTGAAGTGACCACTGCATCCTGCCACTGGTTCTGAGGAGGAGCTTCCCCCTGGAATGCCCTCAGAAACAGGGCGATGGGCATTTTGCTGGAGAGCCAACTCTTCTGCAGGGGTTAGGTCTGGACCGCGTGGACCTCCACCTGTTTTTTGCTTGTCTGCCTTTTTATTAGCTTTAAAATTAATGTTCTTTACATTATATATGATTCTTTATGTCAACAATTCTTTAAATAGTTATATACCAATATTTACCAGTTTGAAGTATATTCTCGTACTTCACTTTAACCTGTTTCCATGTTCTCCTTGTGCTCACGTTTCATCTGGAATTATGACATATTAAATAATAATTCATCTGACACATAGGAAATGAAACGCTGTTTTCAGTAAGTACAATGCACACGCATTTCATTTGTCTGCCACTTTTTGCCAGCCGTCTTTTCTGGTTTGGGCTGCTTTTGCAGTGTTACCCCTTGTGCATATTAAATCTTGAAATTCTTCATGTCCTTCGAATGAAAGGTCTTGCTCCGCTTGTGTGGAAAAAAAAATGTGCCCGTTCTTTCGTCATTTTGTTGCAGCCTATCAAAGACTTGCTGATCATGTTTTCTAGACTCAATATATATGGGCTTTTCAATCAGCGCGGGCACGCGCATTCATCTCGGATGATTAGATTCAGCTCGACTAATCTAATACACAGCTGTGTTTGAAAAACCGACTTATCTGGATGAGTTTCACTGGCATTAACTTATCCAAGCTGAGGCACCTGATCTCGGATGGTTTAAGCGACGTACGAAAAATACCCCCCTGGAGGGATAAAAGCTGATACACAAACGCTGGTGAATCTGCCTTCTTCGTATCTCACCATCACTTGATTTTTTTTATTCAGTTTTATTGAGTGTTCCTGCTCACACAGAATTAGTATGCACCTTAGCGTTTATGATGTCAAAAAAAAAACAAAAACAGAGACGTAGGTATATATGATATTTGGAATTATTTGTTTTATGACCTTTTATCAGGTCAGTTCAGCGCTATATGCAATCATCAAATTCAAATGTTAACAGTTCTCACACACGCAAGGACAGTCCTTCCTCTCTATGCTGTGGTTTCTATTACACACTTGAGAGAGAGAATACATGTGACATTTTGAAGAAATCATTGTATGACCTGAATAGTACCAATCAGAAAATATCATCGCACTAATGCAATATTATTTGGAAACGAACAGCGTTTACAAGTACAGTAATCCCTCACTATATCGCGCTTCGACTTTCGCAGCTTCACTCTATCGCGGATTTTATATGTAAGCATATTTAAATATATATCGCGGATTTTTCGCTGGTTTGTGGGTTTCAGTGGACAATGGTTTTTTTAATTTCTGGTACATGCTTCCTCAGTTGGTTTGCCCAGCTGATTTCATACAAGGGATGCTATTAGCAGATGGCTGAGAAGCTACCCAATCAGAGCACGTATTACATATTAAATAAAACTCCTCAAATATATTGTGAGCACGGGGGCTGTTCGCACCCCTAGAGGATACGGGCGCTCCTCAAAAAACTCT
This sequence comes from Erpetoichthys calabaricus, assembly GCF_900747795.2. Lineage (NCBI taxonomy): Eukaryota > Metazoa > Chordata > Cladistia > Polypteriformes > Polypteridae > Erpetoichthys > Erpetoichthys calabaricus. Next base: position 611,082 of record NC_041395.2, on the reverse strand, counting down.
AAAAGACTACCTTCACATTGCTCCCTTCCTTGCTGGGCTTACTTGTGGTTACTTTGTTGCGCGATATGGTTCCTGCACAGTGCTTCACATACTTAAAAGCTCAAACAGCCCTATTTATTTTTGATTGTTTGCTTTTCTCTCTCTCTCTCTTGCTCTGACATTCTCTGCTCCTGACAGAAGGTGTGTGAGCAGGGGGTCTGTTCGCACCCCTAGAGGATATGGACGCTCGTCTAAAAATTGCTGAAAGACTACCTTCACATTGCTCCCTTCCTTGCGGCTGCTTTGTCAAGCGACATGCTTCCCGCACGGTGCTTCGCATACTTAAAAGCCCAAAAAGCACCAATTGATTTCTGATTGTTTGCTTTTCTCTTTCTCTCTCTCTCTGACATTCTGTGCTCCTGACGCGCACTCCTTTGAAGAGGAAGATATGTTTGCATTCTTTTAATTGTGAGACGGAACTGTCATCTCTGTCTTGTCATGGACCACAGTTTAAACTTTTGAAAAAGAAACAAATGTTTGTTTGCAGTGTTTGAATAAAATTCTTGTCTATCTACAACCTCCTGTGTTTCTGTGCAAATCTGTGACCCAAGCATGACAATATATATTATAATAACCATATAAACCATATGGTTTATACTTCGCGGATTTTCACGTTTTGCCTTTGAGGTGTTTGGATTCTGGAACGCAACCCCCTCGAGGAGGGATCACTGTACCATCAATTTATGCCCAATGTCCCATATATTTGTCTCTTTCTTTTTTTTCTCCGTGCTGCAGGATCCATCCTTCCTACATTTACGACGTGTGTACCTGTTACAATGTGCACACTTTTCTCTATGCTGTGGTTTCTATTACATTGAAAGGGCACTTGACACTGGCTCAGTTTACTTTCCTGGGGAAGCGGCGGTCTTGGAACAGAAGCTTGTCGATGTTGCATCCTCCTTTTCTTTTTCCATCGCCTTTTCTAGTAAGATGCGACAACGAAGCTCCTCTGCAATATGAGCCATGAACACTCTTCTTTTCACAGTGGTCCCCATGCATGCCTTGCACAGTACATGTGTGTTGATCACCGCCACACTGAATAAGCTCATGCCTTCTGGTGCACGATGTTGACACAGCACGGAGAAAAAAAAGAAAGAGACAAATATATGGGACATTGGGTATAAATTTATGGCACTTGTAAAAGTTAGCTTTTTTTGTTTTATTCTCTCAATCGTGATCACGCTCTAAGACACCCTCCATAACCCCCCCACACCCCACCCCCCGCGGGCTCTCTTGAGTTGACTCTAAGTAACAGCATCAGCATACATTCACACCCGGTCTGGCGCTGTTCATTTCCAAATAATATTGCATTAGTGCAATGATGTTTTCTGATTGGTACTATTCAGGTCATAAAATGATTTCTTCAAAATGTCACATATATTGTCTTTTTCTTTCAGGTGTGTAATAGAAACCACAGCATAGAGAGGAAGGACTGTCCTTGCATGTGTGAGAACTGTTAACATTTGAATTTGATGATTGCATATAGCGCTGAACTGACCTGATAAAAGGTCATAAAACGAATAATTCCAAATATCATATATACCTACGTCTGTTTTTTATGTTTTTTTTTGACATCGTACACCATAAGGTATATACTAATTCTGTGTGAGCAGGAACACTCAATAAAACTGAATAAAGAAAATCAAGTGATGGTGAGATACGAAGAAGGCAGATTCACCAGCGTTTGTGTGTCAGCTTTTATTCCTCCAGATCAGAGAATGTCCAGTTCCATTGTCTCAAAACACCACTCACATCTACAGTTATTCCCAGTTTCAAATAAAAATGAACAGCATCAGATCCCTAGTGCAGAAGTATGTATTGTGACTGAGAAAATAAAAGTGAAAAAAAAGAAAACGGTAACTTTTACAAGTACAGTAGTATAAATGTACACGGTCTGTTACAGACGCAAACCAAATGTATGTGTGTACTGTATAACATTAACAATAAGAGCAGCTCACTACTGAAAACAGCAAATATAGAAGGCAGTCGGGATCAAACCAGGAACTCTTGATTATAAGTAAGCAAATCTTATCGCTACGCCACAGAAGCTGTTATATCGTCCTTGAACCTTTTGTGAAAGTGTTTATTTGATCTTTGGACTTCAGGCTTCATACATTCTATAGTTTATGCCTACATTTTGTAACATTTATTACTAAAATATGAAAACATTTCTGTTTTAACAATGTGTTTTCACAGATTACTGTAGAAACAGAACACACATCAAATGCATGTTTTCCAAATAACAATCTATTATTTCCATTTGTGGGAGTTTATCCCCGTGAAAAAACAAGTCTTGAACAAGATAAAGGTTTGGGGACCGTCCCCATATATTGTCCTCAGACAATATGAAAAAAAACAGATGAAAAGTCTTATATTAAAGCACAATTGACAATTTACTTTGAGAAAAATGGCGGTTTTATACATGAAGGATTATGGGAACAGGAAATGGCTGGCATGAAGTGACGTTAGAGACAGGAACCGGAACCAACGTCATCGTAGTGAGCCGGAAGTGACATGATCTGAAAGAGCCAGAAGTGATGTCATTGATGGTGGCCGGAAGTGACATTGTCGCAGCCATTTTGATACCCAGAAGTGGAGGTAATTATATTCCTTCTGGTTTTCTGTGGAAAGATGAGATTTAGGTAAGTACCACGTGGTGACCCCATATCTTGCGATAGTTCACTCACCTTTACGCTCTTTGACCGCCTCCTAATTGCACGTGTGTGACACACTCTAAAATTCCAGCAGTTCACTCCCATAGGTGGGGGGATGGAATAGCAGGCTGCTTGCTACTTGTCTTAATCGGCACATTTACAGGACAAAAGACACTGAGGGAGAGGTGTAAACGGATTTAAGGTGGGCCGGATTTACGAGTTTTCTCATAAGCTCTGGTAATTCTAGTGTTAATAACAACATTCACAGAATTTAGAGACATTAACATTCTACCTCAGACTTTTCGCCAAGCATTAATCACCGTCTTTCCTAAACAAAATAAGGACTTATTACAATGTGCATCATACAGACCAATTTCACTTCTGAAAATTGAAGTTAAGATACTTTCCAAAGTCCTAACGAGAAGGATGGAGAAAGTGCTGCCTTCGGTAATATCACAAGATCAAACTGTATTTATCATAGGCCGACACTTAGCTTCCATTCTTTGACGCTTCTTTAATGTAATATATTCACCTGCAAAGTCTAACACCCCAGAGATATTATTATCGTTGGATGCAGAAAAAGCATTTGACATGATTGAATGGAAATACCTTTTCACTACATTAGAGAAATTTGGGTTTGGCCCGAACATCTGTGCATCGATCAAACTACTGTATGCCAATCCAGAAGCTTCAGTTTGTATTAACAACATTATTTTAGACTACTTCAAACAAGAACGTGGTACTTGTCACCACTACTTTTTGCAATCGCCATGGAGCCACTGGCAGTTCACTGTTGAAATGCTTATGAGATAAAGGGGATTATCAGAAAAGGACTTGAACAGAAAATTTCTCTATATACAGGTGATATGGTACTGTATATATCAGACCCACAAAATACTGTGCCTGCAGTCCTAACAGCACTAACAGAATATAAAAAGATTTCTCGTCTCAGAAAGAATTTGACTAAAAGTGTGCTCTTTCCAGTGAATTCTCAAACACTCAATATTAGATTGGACACCTTCCCTTTTATCATCGCAGATCAGTTTAAATATCCATCCATCCATCCATCCATCCATCCTCTTCCGCTTATCCGAGATCGGATCGTGGGGGCAGCAGCTTGAGCAGAGAAGCCCAGACTTCCCTCTCCCCGGCCACTTCTTCTAGCTCTTCCGGGAGAATCCCAAGGTGTTCCCAGGCCAGCCAAGAGACATAGTCCCTCCAGCGTGTCCTAGGTCTTCCCCGGGGCCTCCTCTCGGTTAGACATGCCCAGAACACCTCACCAGGGAGGCGTCCAGGAGGCATCCTGATCAGATGCCCGAGCCACCTCATCTGACTCCTCTCGATGCGGAGGAGCAGCGTCTCTACTCTGAGCCCCTCCCGGATGACTGAGCTTCTCACCCTATCTTTAAGGGAGAGCCCAGACACCCTACGGAGGAAACTCATTTCAGCCGCTTGTATTCACGATCTCAGCTCCTTTTTCACCATGACAAACCGATGCAGAGCCCGCATCACTGCGGAAGCCGCACTGATCCGCCTGTCGATCTCACACTCCATTCTTCCCTCACTTGTGAACAAGATCCCGAGATAGTTGAACTCCTCCACTTGGGGCAGGATCTCACTCCCAACCCTGAGAGGGCATTCCACCCTTTTTCAGCTGAGGACCATGGTCTCGGATTTGGAGGTGCTGATTCCCATCCCAGCCGAGTGGTAAACATCACAAGTAAACATAAAGCTCTTTATCGACAAAATGTTGCCAACTGTATGGAATAAATTAAGCAAGACTTGCATAGATGGTCAACCCTTCATCTCACTTTAGCTGGAAGAATTAACGTTATTAAGACGAATATCCTTCCTATCCATCCATCCATCCATTGTCTCCCGCTCATCCGAGGTCGGGTCGCGGGGGCAGCAGCTTGAGCAGAGATGCCCAGACTTCCCTCTCCCCGACTACTTCTTCTAGCTCTTCCGGGAGAATCCCAAGGCGTTCCCAGGACAGTCGAGAGACATAGTCCCTCCAACGTGTCCTGGGTCTTCCCCGGGGCCTCCTCCCGGTTAGACGTGCCCGGAACACCTCACCAGGGAGGCGTCCAGGAGGCATCCTGATCAGATGCCCGAGCCACCTCATCTGACTCCTCTCGATGCAGAGGAGCAGCGGCTCTACTCTGAGCCCCTCCCGGATGACTGAGCTTCTCACCCTATCTTTAAGGGAGAGCCCAGACACCCTGAGGAGGAAACTCATTTCAGCCGCTTGTATTCGCGATCTCGTTCTTTCGGTCACTACCCATAGTTCATGACCATAGGTGAGGGTAGGAACATAGATCGACTGGTAAATTGAGAGCTTCGCCTTGCGGCTCAGCTCCTTTCTCACCACGACAGACCGATGCAGAACCCACATTACTGCGGATGTCGCACCGATCCGCCTGTCGATCTCACGCTCCATTCTTCCCTCACTCGTGAACAAGACCCCGAGATACTTGAACTCCTCCACTTGGGGCAGGATCTCGCTACCAACCCTGAGAGGGCACTCCACCCTTTTCCGGCTGAGGACCATGGTCTCGGATTTGGAGGTGCTGATTCTCATCCCAGCTGCTTCACACTCGGCTGCGAACCGATCCAGAGAGAGCTGAAGATCACGGCCTGATGAAGCAAACAGGACAACATCATCTGCAAAAAGCAGTGACCCAATCCTGAGCCCACAAAACTGGACCCCCTCAACGCCCTGGCTGCACCTAGAAATTCTGTCCATAAAAGTTATGAACAGAATCTGTGACAAAGGGCAGCCCTGGCGGAGTCCAACTCTCACTGGAAACGGGTTCGACTTACTGCCGGCAATGCGGACCAAGCTCTGGCACTGATCGTACAGGGACTGAACAGCCCTTATCAGGGGGGCCGGTACCCCATACTCTCAGAGTACCCCCCACAGGATTCCCCGAGGGACACGGTCGAATGCCTTTTCCAAGTCCACAAAACACATGTAGACTGGTTGGGCAAACTCCCATGCACCCTCCAGGACCCTGCTAAGGGTATAGAGCTGGTCCACTGTTCCGCGACCAGGACGAAAACCACACTGTTCCTCCTGAAACTGAGGCTCGACTATCCGACGGACCCTCCTCTCCAGGACCCCTGAATAGACTTTTCCAGGGAGGCTGAGGAGTGTGATCCCTCTGTAGTTGGAACACACCCTCCGATCCCCCTTCTTAAAGAGGGGGACTACCACCCCGGTCTGCCAATCCAGAGGCACTGTCCCTGATGTCCATGCGATGTTGCAGAGGCGTGTCAACCAAGACAGTCCTACAACATCCAGAGCCTTTAGGAACTCCGGGCGTATCTCATCCACCCCCGGGGCCCTGCCACCAAGGTGTTTTTTGACCACCTCGGTGACCTCAGTCCCAGAGATGGGGGAGCCCACCTCTGAGTCCCCAGGCTCTGCTTCCTCATTGGAAGGTATGTTAATGGGATTGAGGAGGTCTTCGAAGTACTCCCCCCACCGACCCACAACGTCCCGAGTCGAGGTCAGCAGTGCACCATCCCCACCATATACAGTGTTGACACTGCACTGCTTCCCCTTCCTGAGACGCCAGATGGTGGACCAGAATCTCCTCGAAGCCGTCCGAAAGTTGATCTCCATGGCCTCCCCAAACTCCTCCCACGCCCGAGTTTTTGCCTCAGCAACCACCAAAGCCGCATTCCGCTTGGCCTGCCGGTACCTATCAGCTGCCTCCAGGGTCCCACAGGACAAAAGGGTCCTGTAGGACTTCTTCTTCAGCTTGACGGCATCCTTCACCACCGGTGTCCACCAACGGGTTCGGGGATTGCCGCCACGACAAGCACCGACCACCTTTCGGCCACAGCTCCGGTCAGCTGCCTCAACAATAGAGGCACGGAACATGGCCCATTTGGACTCAATGTCCCCCACCTCCCTCGGGAGGTGGTCGAAGTTCTGCCGGAGGTGGGAGTTGAAGCTACTTCTGACAGGGGGCTCTGCCAGACGTTCCCAGCAGACCCTCACAACACGTTTGGGCCTACCACGCCTGACCGGCATCCTCCCCCACCATCGAAGCCAACTCACCACCAGGTGGTGATCAGTTGACAGCTCCGCCCCTCTCTTCACCCGAGTGTCCAAGACATGTGGCCGCAAGTCCGACAACACGACCACAAAGTCGATCATCGAACTGAGGCCTAGGGTGTCCTGGTGCCAAGTGCACATATGAACACCCCTATGCTTGAACATGGTGTTTGTTATGGACAATCCGTGACGAGCACAGAAGTCCAATAACAAAACACCGCTCGGGTTCAGATCGGGGGGGGCCATTCCTCCCAATCACGCCCTTCCAGGTCTCACTGTCATTGCCCACTTGAGCATTGAAGTCTCCCAGCAGAACGAGGGAGTCCCCAGAAGGTATGCCCTCTAGCACCCCCTCCAGGGACGCCAAAAAGGGTGGGTACTCTGAACTGCTGTTCGGTGCATACGCACAAACAACAGTTAGGACCCGTCCCCACAACCGAAGGCTAAGGGAGGCTACCCTCTCATCCACCGGGGTAAACCCAAATGTACAGGCTCCAAGTCGGGGGGCAATAAGTATACCCACACCCGCTCGGCGCCTCTCACCGGGGCCAACTCCAGAGTGGTAGAGAGTCCAGCCCCTCTCAAGGAGATTGGTTCCAGAGTCCAAGCTGTGCGTCGAGGTGAGTCCGACTATATCTAGCCGGAACCTCTCAACTTCGCGCACTAGCTCAGGCTCCTTCCCCTTCAGAGAGGTGACATTCCACGTCCCAAGAGCCAGCTTCTGTAGCCGAGGATCGGACCGCCAAGGTCCCCGCCTTTGGCCACCACCCAACTCACACTGCACCCAACCTCCTTGGCCCCTCTCATAGGTGGTGAGCCCTTGGGAAGGGGGACCCATGTTGCCTCTTCGGGCTGTGCCCGGCCGAGCCCCATGGGTACAGGCCCGGCCACCAGGCGCTCGCCATCGAGCCCCACCTCCAGGCCTTGCTCCAGAGTTGGGCCCCGGTGGCCCGCGTCCGGGCAAGGGAAAACGCCGTCCAAAATTGTTTTTCATCATAGGAGGTTTAGTTGAACCGCACTTTGTCTCATCCCTCACCTAGGACCAGTTTGCCTTGGGTGGCCCTACCAGGGGCACAAAGCCCCGGACAACAGAGCTCCTAGGATCATTGGGACACGCAAACCCCTCCACCACGATAAGGTGGCGGTTAAAGCTTCTCTTTTTATTTCAAAACATTCCAATTTTCATCAAGAAATCGTTTTTTAAGAAATTAGATTCAACCATAACCTCATTTATTTGGAACTCAAAACATCCACGTATCCAAAGAGCGACACTACAAAGACCTAAGGCAGAAGGTGGCATGGCTCTACCTAACTTTCAGTTCTATTACTGGCCAGCAAACATACAAGGTATAACAACCTGGACATTGACACAAATAGATGAACATACACAGGCTTGGTCTGCAATAGAAATAAAATCCTGCAGTACTTCTTTATATACCCTGCTTTGTACCCCAATAAATGCAAGTTATCGCCAATATACCAACAACCCAATTGTGCTTCACTCACTCAGAATATGGAACCAATGTAGGAAGCATTTTAAGATAGAGAAGCTTTTATCTGTGGCACCTCTACATGATAACCACCTTTTTCAACCCTCACAAACATATGCAGTTTTTAACGTCTGGAAAACATTTGGGATTAAATCACTTAGAGATCTGTACATAGACAACGTCTTACATCCTACAAACAATTACATTCCACATTTAACGTTCCTGCAACACATTTCTTTCACTATCTTCAAATTAGAAGCTTTGTTAAACAGAACCTTCCCAATTTTCCTCACCTCCCACCTCCCTCTATGCTGGAAAAAATTTTGATCAGTCTCAAGCACTCAGACAGCATTTCTGTAATTTATAAAACCATTTTACAGTCCCTCCCTTTCAAAGATCTAAGAGGACAATTGGGAAAAGGATCTCTCACTCAACTTATCAGAAAAGGAGTGGAAGGTAACAATGCACAGAACTCACTTTAGCTCCATATGTGCAAAGTATACAATTATTCACTTCAAAATTATATATCGAGCACATCTTTCTCGTTTAAAATTGTCCAAAATTTTCCAGGGCAAGATCCAACCTGCGAACGTTGCAATCAAGTTCCTGTCTCACTAGGCCACATGTTCTGGACCTGCACCAAATTAACATCATTCTGGACCAAATTTTTAAATACCTTTCAGAGAGCCTTGGTGTCACAATCCCTTAAGTGGAGAGGGACAAACAAACTGTGATGGCCTTCACTACACTATTGGCATGTAGACTTTTTTTGCTAAACTGGAAGAATCCTAACTCTCCTCTTTTAAGTTAGTGGGAAACTGATGTTATTTACTGTTTGAAATTGGAAAAAATCAAATTCTCAATTAGAGGATCTGTGCAGAACTTTTTCAAAACCTGGCAGGATGTAATCAATAACATTTTAGAATAAGCTTTTAAAGCGCTGAGGAAGCAGATTCTCTCTTCTTTTCTTTTTCTTCTCCATTTATCTTAATTTACTTATTAATTCATCTATTTACTTATTTTTACTAGCTTTAAGTTTTACTCTGCTAGCTCAGCTCTCTCTCTCAGGGGTGGGGGTTGATTTGTTTTCAATCATATTTTTGTAAAAATTGATCAATTTGTATGGAATGTTGTGTGATTTCAATAAAATCAATAAAAAAAAAGAAAAATCAGTTAACATGCACATTAACAAGACAGGAATTGACCATTGGAAGTGTTCATAACCTAAAGTTACAGACCCTGAGAACTGAAGGTCACTTGTTCAATAATTGTGATATTTAAGAATACGCACAATTAAAACGTAACAGTATTAACCCTGACTTTATTTGCTTTCTTGTGGTCTGTGAGTTACCTGAACAAACTGATTTTGATGAAAACATGATAAAGTCTTCTGATCATATAAACAGTGTTTTTAGATTTTCACTTTCCTGCTCTAAATAGATTTCTCTCTTTATAAATCCAAACGTATCAAGAACTCTTTCTGTAAATTGCACGCAGCACACCGTACCTCAACGTTTGAAGATGCCGCCATGATTTGCACAACAGCTGTAGTCCTCTCAAAGTTATGGCTTCAGGAGTCAGCGTCAGACTCAGATCTTGTTTACAATGAGACATTAATTTCCCCAGATATTTACAGGAGCTGTTCTTCAGACGACTCTCTATTTCAATCGTATGACCCAACTTTTTTAGAAAGAGCTTTGCCAGAAGTTGGTCTCCAGTGTAAAGGATTTTAGAGCAGGTCAACAGGACACTGTCATTGCAGCTGTTAAATAAAAAAAACAGGTGAAGTTAAATTACCGATTAATGACATTTTAAAGAACTGCCCAGATGATGACTTGTTTTTGAGAAAACAGGAGTGTTGAGTATAAATAACAACATTTTCAGACCACATTAGAATAATGAAACCCGTTAGGCCACAGTCGTGTTTTCAGAGTACATGTCCGTATTTACTGGCACCACCACAGCTCATCACCAGGCTCCTCAACTTGACACTCAGTGCTACACTGTGAAACTGAAATTTGAACATCATACACAAAAAATTCACAAAATATTACCAAAAACAAGATTATTGGTCCACTGTGACTGAACTCCAATGCAGCCTCACCCCAGGAAGCCCAGGACCAAACTCTGCAGACGTACTTTTCAGCCTACTCATGGCCAAAATGAACCCTTAAATATTGAAAGCCTCAAAAGTCTCAAAAGTAAAACAAAGTTCTTTTATATTATTATGGTGGTCACAGATTGGCAACATCCCTCGGGTGGATCTCCCATGTGCACACCTGCAGGGCTGGACCGGAGTTGTAGTTCCAATGGACAGCCCTGCTGGGTTTCTAGTGAGCCACCAGGGGGAGCTGCAGGAAGTAGTGGTCCTTGTTTTATGGCTGACTCAGAAGAGCTTCCAAGGTGCAGTATGGCGGCACCAGAAGTACCCCTGGGTCTGACATAAAGGAAGTCACCCCAACTCAACCAGGAGAGTTGGAGTCAGGAGAAGAAGGACACCACTCACCTGGAGAGGAGTAAAGGAGGAGGAATAAGGAAGAAAGGCAAGAGAATTGTTTATTCATAAAAGAAGCCTCCATTGAGGTATTTCTTTAAATAAATTCATCTTTGAACCATGGAATTGGGTCTGTAAAGTTGTGTCTGGGGTTTGGCGCTTGGTTACACTCCCTACAGGTAGCAACTGGAGAATTTGGCAGGATCTCGTGACTCTCTGCTTGGCAGCAACCTGCATTTAATAATTTTCTTGTGACAAGACATCCAGACCAGCTTTCCACAGCGTGGGTAATTGTGATTGAGACTCTAAACAATTTGGAAGAAAAGAGCCAAAAAAAGATAGCAAACCTTCAGGGAGCAGGCACTCTGCAGGTGTCACAAGCACATTTCATTGCCTGGAGGAATTTGAAGGAAACCCTCATTGAAGATGACCCACACAAAAAGAGGGGCTATTCTTTGGAGGACGTGCTTCTTTACTTTGTAGAGGACACTGTCAGAGCTGCCAAGGTATGTCCCATTGCTGGATTTGAACAGCCGGTGAAGCATTCAGTGGGAATGCTGTGTCCTTACCTTTTGAGTGCGAGTCTCTGGCTTACCATCTCCCACAGGCCTCTATCCCTAGACAAGATGGCCACAATACACCAAAGGACCAGAACAGCACTTAATGTTATTTGTACCCACAGGCATCCTTAGAAAAGCAAGAATCTCAAAGTACTGCATCATACATAAAAACACGAGAAATATACCAGGGAGTGATACTCCTTCTTCTCACACAGACGGTAAAATGAGCTGAGAACAATGTCTGGATTATGGCACTAAACTGATGCCACCAAACAAGACGGGTCTTTATGATGACCACTCGGACTCCAAATCCCAGCATCCTCTATGGGACTCAATAGGGCATGTGCAAGAGGCAAAAATGTCATCTAATTCCGAAACCTGAAAGTCTGAAGCATTCTTATACTGTGTGAGAAGCTCCATGTGTCAGAGCTGCATGCCATGATAAAACACTTGAACCCACAGATAACTCACCGGGAGCAAAGAAAAGCCAAAGATGTTGGCAGGGAGTTGGAAATATGGCTCTGACCATTACACACTCGACTGCACGATGACTAAAACACCACTGAAAGCCTCCCGCACAGACGTCTCCACAAAGAATGAAGGAAAGATGTCACAGAACATCACTCTGCCCACTGAGGTCACTCTTGACCCACTCTCCCAGTTTAGGCAAACTCCATCTCATTCAAAAGACAACATAAAAAAAGGACAATGGAACAATGGAACGGTGATTCCCTCCTGGTCCACACTTTGTGCTTAAAAATGATTTGCTGTAATGTGTGTCTCATGATGGTGAAGTGAGGCTGTTGTTTTTAGTCCTGCAAATTTACTAATGGCAGGTTTGAGAACTAGCACACACCCATCTCCCAGATGACCACCTGGGAACCAAAAAGATGTCAGAAAGGATTAAGTTCCGATTTTATTGGCTGGGAATTAATGGGGATGTCAGCTGTTTTTGTGCTTCTTGCCCAGAATGTCAGTTACAAAAGATTCCTTGGGAGGACCATGCTCCTCTCATTCCCGTCTGCTCATTGACATACAATTTGAATGCATAGGAATCAGCATTGTAAGACCCCTTGAACCCTCCACATTTTGTCAAAAATATATTCTAACTGTGCTATATGGTACCCTGAGACTTTTAACTTGAGACTGGTCAATTCCAAGAATATCGCATGGGAACTGGTAGTGGTCTTTTCACGTGTTGGTGTCCAGGAAGACAGACCAGGGGATACCTTTCACCTCGCCAATATTCAAGGAGGTTGCCAAGTTACTCCAAATTAAGCATGTTAAATCTCAGTGTATCATCCTCAGACTGATGGTTTAGTAGATGCTCAAGCAAATGCTACACAAGGTGGTCAGCAAGGTTGGCAGAAACTGAGATCAGTTACTCCGCCATGTTATTTTTGCATACCAGAAGGTCCTACAAGCATACGTGGGTTTCTCACCTTTTGAATTACTATATGGACAATGGCCTCAGGGAATACTGGGCATATTAAAAGAAGGATGGGTGGAAGAAGCTCTCCCTTCTACCAACATTCTTGAACATATTGCACAGTTACGCAATGAATTTGAAAAACATTCGGTCAATTCTAAAAGAGCATACGGAACATGTGCAATTAGCACAAGCTCACTATTATAATTGTGGCATGTCTCCTTGGGAATTCCAAACCAGAGACTGGGTCATGTTTCTTATTCACAATTCCTACTCTAAATTATCGTCTCATTGGCAAGGGCCATATGAAATTAAAGAGAGGAATGAGCTGGTTGATTATTTGGTTAAACAGCTGAATTGTTGAACAGCTAAGCAATAATACCATGTCAACTTGATGAAACCATGGAAGGACAGGACACCTGATCACTACACCAGACTACATTGTTTATTTTTCGCTCAGAAAACAAATTTTAATTTTGCTACAAATTTGATGCCCAAACAATGACAAGAGCTTGAAGCAGCCATTTGGTCTGTCCCAGAAGTGTTGGATTAGCGACCACGAAGAAGTAATTCCCTAATTGCACATGACATTATCCTGAACCTGGAGTCATTGTCTGAGAACAGCCGAATCACCTCCCATGGCAAAGAGAGCTGAAGTGGAGCTTGAAATCAAGAGAATGCTATTTCTTGGTATAACAGAGAAAAGGTTTAGTCCCTGGCCTAGCCACGTTGTCTTGGTCCCAACCCTGACAGAAGTTGATGCTTTTTCAATGACTTTTGTCAGGTTAATCAAGTTTATAAATTCAAAGCTTATCTGATCCTGTGAGTGGACAAACTCCTCAAGTGGCTCAGGAAGGCTGAATATTTCACCACATTTCACATGATGAAAGGGTACTGGAAAATTCCTTTATCAGACTCTGCTAAGGAGAAGACCTCATTTAGCACCCTTAGCGGCCATTGGCGGTATCGTGCTATCCCATTTGGATTGCATGGGGCTCCAGAGACCTTCCAGTGTCCATAGCATGCTCCAACCCCACAATTCCCATAGTGCTGCCTATCTAGATGACATTGACATCTATTCCAGCACATGGAAAGAGCAGGTAGAGCAGGTCTGTTCTGTACTCCTGGCACTGAGTAAATCATATATGTGGACCCTTAAAACTAAAACTGATGGGCCACTCAATTAGACGAGAGTTTTTAGAGTACACCATCTCTCCCAATCAGCTACAAGTCAGTCTGGGTTAGAAACAAATCATTACCTTTAATGTTATCTGGTGCTCATTATCTCAAAAATTAAACAGTAAAGATCAACAACTTTGTAATTTCAAACCCTAATATGTTCATAATGCTGACGTAATGGACCTTCTACTTCATCTTCATTATGGCATAATGTTAATATATTAACATGTATTTTCATTTAACATCTTCCTGTGATTGTTCCCACTGTGGCGTGGTCGTTACCATAATGTGTTGTGCTTTCCATTACAGGATGCCATCTGTGATTTTCATGCCATTGTGAGTTTGATGAGTGTTTTGAACGTGTCCAGATCTCCTAATTTTAATTCTTCACTTTTGACTTTTAGTTTTTCTTTTCATTTTTGGTTTGGTGTACAGTTTGTTGGATTTCCCAGTTTTGACTTTGGGACTCTTTCACTGTCAACCTGCTGGTAGTAAATTTCCAATGATGTGACTCAACACACTCAACATGTTAGAAAATTTGTAACGGTACTTCAAGTAATCAACTAAATAGGAAATTAGTTGAGGCGCTTTGAGCATTTGTGACGATCACAGGAGACTCTCAGACCGTAACAAACATTAAAGACCTGAAGATGAGATGTGTATTTATAGAGATGAGGCAGAACCAGAACATGCAGGAGTATTATTCGCATAAATGTCTGTTATGTATTGAGCTTCTTTTGATTTTTTTAGGGGTTTCCCTGAAGCTGGAATATTAATGTTGGCCTCATGTTGGAGATTTTTCTAGGCCATTTTCTTTTTGAGGATTGCGCTACTAATTGGTGCACCCACTCTGTCATAAAGCCCAGATCAGCAGAGTGTTACATGCACATGTTGTCCTTCTGGCAGTTTCTCCCATCTGCACACAGGTTTCTCCAGAGCTCAGTCAGAGTGACCATCAGCTTTTTTGGTCACCTCTCTTAACCAGGCCATTGTCCACTAATTGCTCAGTTTGACTCAAGCTCTAGGAAGAGACCTGGTTGTTCCAAACATTTGCCGTTTAGGAATTATGGAAACCACTATGTGGGTCTGAATCCTTTCTCAATGCACTATAGTTGTATTGCCATGTAAATGGAGTTAGGCCTGTTTCACAATTTGTAAATACATCTCAGAATGAGAATTTTCATGATTAAGCCCCATCTATAGAGCTGTCACCCATCATAATACTACATAACGCTCCTCCTTTGATGGAAAACAACTATGGAAATCAGCCAGTAAGCACAGGGCATACTTAACACAAGATGGCTCCTCTTGGCTATAACCACACCAGTGTACCAGCTAGTCCACTCTGGAACCTCTAACTGTATAATCTAAACTCCTCTGTACCCCATATTCTTGATGTCCCACCATAGATGGAGGTTTAACACCAACAAGAAAATAACAAAAGTGAACTGACTCAAGTCCTGACACATAAAACAAGGCATGAGTTTAAAAACAACTGAGAAAAGCCAGGAGATAAGCGACTGGCGTAACACATTTAAGAATGGAATGTGGACTGATAAAGCTGGGACCACATATGCGGGATAGATATTTCAAGTCATGCGCCAGACCTTCTAACCAATCTGAATATTGGGATGAGGATGTCTTCTCTTATCAGCATATTTTTATCAGAGGTTCCCTCCAGTGACTTCAAGTTCTAGTTGGACCAAAGTATGGGAGAATGGAAGAGCCTTACAAATTCTGACAGACAAGGACTCAGAGGTATCACACCAAATTATTGGTGGTTTAAAACCACATTGACTCTCCAATGGTGATAAAATCAGGGAGGAGTTAAATAAGATGTTTCTGGAAAATTCTGAACAAGGAATCACCTCCTTCAACTGAAAATAGCTTAGAATGCCACACATAAACTCTTCCTGGTCCTAATAAACTCTTTCTGATAATCCACTAAACTCCACAGGGACTCTTGTTTGGAAATACATCTGAAATTTCAGAATACATTTCATGGAGAGTCCCTAAGTGGTAAATCTGAAAAGATGGGTCAATCACAAATTGAATACACTTCGTAAAGCAACATGGACTCCATGCAGTTTGTGCTCCAATACGTGGAGTGTGTTTTTGAAGCCAAGGAAAACGAAGATAATTGAGATCTCGCAACAGGCAGGCAGTGTGGTTTAGTGATCAAGGCTCTGATTTCAAACCCTGAGGTTGTGACTTCAAATCCTACTGCTGACACCGTGTGACCCTGAGCAAGTCACATCACCTGCCAATGCAAAGCTCCAATGGGAAAACCAAAAGAAGCAAAACCAGTTATATCTCAGTTGTTGTAAGTTGCTTTGGAGTCAACTAAATGTAAATGTAAGGTAATGGAAGTTCTGACAGTCAGCTAATCTCCAGACAACATTCAGTGGCAGATTTGAAATTTCCAGCAGCATCTAAATGAACAAAGACACAAGAATCACACAGGATAGGAGGACATGTTGGATTTTAAAAATATGCAGCAGTCAAGATGTGGTCAAAAACAGAAATGAGTTGAATACTGTCACTGTGTCAGACGTATGTAAAATTATTTTAATTTCCTATGTTTTATGGAGTGTTTAACCCAGTCACGGGGGATGCACAAACCAGTGTGTTTCTTTGTGCCGATCCCAAGCCTGGATTAATGGGGAGGGTTACGTCAGGAAGGGCATCCAGTGTAAAATTTTGCCAAATCAATATGCGGACAAAAATACAAATTTCCATACCGGATCAGTCAAGCCCCGGGTTAACAACGACCATAAACTGTAAGCCAACAGGGTGCTGGCAAAATTTGGGCTACTGTTGGCTGAAGAAGGAGAAGAAGAAGAAGAAGAAGAAGAGGGGGGAGATGTGTCTGGAGGCAGGAGGAGAGGAGGAAGGTAAAGACAGTTGAACTGAGTGTAGGAACTTTGAATGTTGGCAGTATGACTGGTAAGGGGAGAGAGTTAGCCGAAATGATGGAGAGAAGGAAGGTTGATATATTGTGTGTGAAGAGACTAAATAGAAGGGGAGTAAGGCCAGGGGGATCGGAGGTGGATTCAAATTGTTCTATCATGGTGTGGATGAGAGGAGAAATGGAGTAGGAGTTACTCTGAAGGAACAGAACATCAAGAGTGTTTTGGAGGTGAAAAGAGTGTCAGACAGAGTGATGATTATGAAGCTGAAAATTGGAGGTGTGATAATGAATGTTGTTAGTGCATATGCACTGGAAGTTGGGTGTGCAATGGGTGAGAAAGAAGATTTTTGGAGTGAGTTGGATGAAGTGATGAGCAGTGTACCCAAGGGACAGAAAGTGGTGATTGGAGCGGATTTCAGTGGGCATGTTGGTGAAGGGAACAGTGGAGACAAGGAGGTGATGGGTAGGTATGGTGTCAAGGAGAGGAATGAAGAAGGTCAGAGGATAGTGGATTTTGCCAAAAGGATGGACATGGCTGTGGTGAATACATATTTTAAGAAGAGGGAGGAACATAGGGTTACGTACAAGTGTATAGGAAGATGCACACAGGTGGATTTCATCCTATGCAGAAGAGTTGATCTGAAAGAGATTGAAGACTGCAAAGTGGTGGCAGGGGAAAGTGTAGTTAAGCAGCATAGGATGGTGGTCTGTAGGATGACGTTGGAGATCAAGAAGAGGAAGAGAGTGAGGGCAGAGCCAAGGATCAAATGGTGGAATTTCAAAAAGGAAGACTGCAAGGTTGAGTTTAGGGAGGAGGTGAGACAGGCACTGGGTGGCAGTGAAGAATTACCAGACAGTTGGGAAACTACAGCAGATGTAGTAAGGGTGACAGCAAGAAGGGTGCTTGGTGTGACATCTGGAAAGAGGAAGGAGGAAAAGGAAACCTGGTGATGGAATGAGGAAATACAGGAAAGTATACAGAGGAAGAGGATGTCAAAGAAGAAGTGGGATAGTCAGAGAGATGCAGAAAGTAGACAAGAGTACAAGGAGATAAGGTGCAAGGTGAAGAGAGAGGTGGAGAAGGCTAAAGAAAGGGCATATGATGAGTTGTATGAGAGGTTGGACACTAAGGAGGGAGAAGAGGACCTGTGGGCTACAGAGAGGGACCGAGCTGGAAAAAATGTGCAGCAGGGTGATAAAGGATAAAGATGGAAACGTACTCACAAGCGAGGAGAGTGTGTTGAGCAGATGGAAAGAGAACTTTGAGAGGCTGATGAATGAAGAGAACGAGAGAGAGAAGAGGTTGGATGATGTGGAGATAGTGAATCAGGAAGTACAATGAATTAGCTAGCAAGGAGGAAGTAAGGACGGCTATGAAGAGGATGAAGAATGGAAAGGCCATTGGTCCAGATGACATACCTATGGAAGCACGGAGGTGTTTAGGAGAGATGGCAGTGGCGTTTTTAACCAGATTGTTTAATGGAATCTTGGAAAGTGAGAGGATGCCTGAGGAGTGGAGAAGAAGTGTACTGGTGCTGATATTTAAGAATAAGGGGGATGTGCAGGACTGCAGTAACGACAGGGGAATAAAATTGATGAGCCACAGCATGAAGTTATGGGAGTAGTGGAAGAGTAGTGGAATCTCAGTTAAGAAGTGAGGTGATGATTAGTGAGCAGCAGGATGGTTTCATGCCAAGAAAGAGCACCACAGATGTGATATTTGCTCTGAGGATGTTGATGGAGAAGTATAAAATAGGGCAGAAGGAGTTGCATTGCGTCTTTAAGTTTGAGTTAATTATTTTCAGTCAGTGTTGCTGGTGGACTAATCTCTCTCTCTCATTTTTCCTAGGGCACGAAGCGGAAGCAGAAGCAGACAATGGCCGACAGTGAGATGAATCGTGTTGCAGTCATAGTAGAGGAACTCCAGGCACTCGACGAACAGATTCAGAAACTCCTGTCCAGACGAAGATTCCTTAGAGATCTGAAGGCTCGGCTATTGGATAAACTGTCCTCGCCATCTGTTATCGGCGTAACATCAACCCCGCGTTGTGCCGCTCAAGTCAACTTCACCCCCGCGCCTCGTAGGAGCGACACCGATGATGACCTCGGCGTATTTCAGCTATGCAGGCGGGGTTCAAGGCCAGAACACCTCCATCCGCACAGGCAAGCATCATAACTCAGAACCGGTTCGACCCTCTAAGCGTCCCCAGTTCGCCTTCAGCTCCTGGTGATGTAATCGTGGTAGGTGATTCTATTCTTAGTAACCTCAATATCACATGCCCTAATAGAAAATCTTTTGTTTCTTGTTTTCCCAGTACTCGTGTCCGAGATGTGATGAGATGTGCGCCGGCAATCTACGAGAAGCACAAGGAGAGGGCATTTGGAGCGATTGTTTTGCATGCTGGCGTAAACGATATAAGGCACCGACAGTCGGAGATCCTCAAGGCTGACTTCACAGCATCAATTAAAGACTCAAAGGAGAGGACCCCATCGGCAAAGATCTTCATCTCGGGTCCACTCCCTCTCGTCAGACGATCAAACGAGTACTACAGTTGTCTGCTAGGATTAAACAACTGGCTGCAGGGCTTCTGCAAGAATCAAGACATCGGGTTCATCAACAACTGGGACCTCTTTTGGGAAAGACTGCGTTTTTTCAAGCGAGATGGCCTGCATCCGAATAGCTTCGGTGCCCGGGTCCTCTCCGAAAACATATCTAAGGTAATTCATTTATCTTGACTATCTCTGCTCTTAACCCCTTCTGAAATGCTACAGCTGTGCTAGGACATGATAATTGTTTAATAAAATCTTCCATTAAAGTGCACAACATAAATACTGTAATTACCAATCTCGATGCACGTAGAAAATCTAGGCAATACGGCATAAGCACCAATAATTTAATTAAAGTTACTATTTTAGATGAACAATGTATTAAAACTATAGAAACAGATTATAGATTAAACAAAAAATACACACAGAACGGCGCTAATAAAAATAACTTAGTTCCTGTTCCAAATATCAATAGCGCACATAGTACTCATCCCTGCCCCTCCGAAACATTAAATATGGCACTATTAAATATTAGAGCTTTAACTAACAAGACGTTTTTTATCAACAATCTTATTAGTGATAAAAAAATAGATTTTATTGCACTAAGTGAAACGTGGCTTAGCTCAGATGGCGCAGCGAATCTTACAGTTTTACTCGTGCAGATTGCCAAGGAAAGAAAGGAGGCGGCTTGGCAAACATTTACTCAAGCAGGTTAAAATGTAAAGATGTCAGTTTTGGTAAATTCAAGTCCTTTGAGTATCTCGCCATTATTATTCAGGGAGATTCTCACGTTCTAGTATTATCCGTGTATAGACCTCCAAAATTCAATGCATCTTTTTTTGAGGAATTCTCTGACTTGATGTCAATTTTAATTACGAACTATGACACACTCTTAATAGTCGGCGACTTTAACTTTCATATAGATAATCAGTGTGACCAAAAACTAAAAGAATTTATGAACCTCCTGGACTCTCTTGATTTGAGACAGCTCGTTAATCAGCCTACACATAAAGCAGGTCATACGTTAGACTTAGTAATTACTAAAGGACTAAAAGTTTATGTAAAGCAGATCATTGATACGGGTCTATCAGACCATTTTCTTCTACTTTTTAATTTAGAAATAATGATAGAAGGGTTGGTTTCGTCCGTTTATAGGAGATGGACGTCTGAAGCAGAGCTCCGCTAGCAGCGGCTTTATTTTCCCACGTATTTCATATTATTTAGAGGTATCCTGTATTTAACCCGACCAAGGAACTTCCACTGCAATATACAACCATGAGTAACAAGAAGAAAAGTCAGAAGGAACTGGAAAAGAAACTTAAAGCTGTATCAAAGTCTGGACAGATTCCTGGCCTGAGTGCAAGTGCAAGGTATGGCCTCACGGAGACTGACCTGGAACAGGCAGACGAATGCGCAGATTTCCTGGGACCCCGCTCCATTGTATTGTCTCCAGTCGAGAGTGAAAATGGGAGCTAAGGTGCAAGTGATACAGGTCGAGATGGATCGCCGATTTCTGAGGATCATTCGAGACTAGAAAAGGCCCTGCAGGATGTGCTCTCATCTACCCATCGCGAGCCTGCAGCATCTGCTGTAACAGGAGCTGTGTGTCCACTCGCGGAGCACGAAATCCGAAGCGAACTGTCCGAACTGAAAGAGATGATCGCTACACTGGCCACTACCATGGTTACGGCCATGAATGAGCTTA